>NW_028161213.1:47500-80000 GCF_964263955.1 Coregonus lavaretus
GGGTGGAGAGTGACAGAGGGTGTAGAGAGTGACAGAGGGTGTAGAGAGTGACAGAGGGTGTAGAGAGTGACAGAGGGTGTAGAGAGTGACAGAGGGTGTAGAGAGTGACAGAGGGTGTAGAGAGTGACAGAGGGTGTAGAGGGTGTAGAGAGTGACAGAGGGTGTAGAGGGTGACAGAGGGGTGTAGAGGGTGACAGAGGGTGTAGAGAGTGACAGAGGGTGTAGAGAGTGACAGAGGGTGTAGAGAGTGACAGAGGGTGTAGAGAGTGACAGAGGGTGTAGAGAGTGACAGAGGGTGTAGATGGTGACAGAGGGTGTAGAGAGTGACAGAGGGTGTAGAGAGTGACAGAGGGTGTAGAGAGTGACAGAGGGTGTAGAGAGTGACAGAGGGTGTAGAGAGTGACAGAGGGTGTAGAGGGTGACAGAGGGGTGTAGAGGGTGACAGAGGGTGTAGAGAGTGACAGAGGGTGTAGAGAGTGACAGAGGGTGTAGAGAGTGACAGAGGGTGTAGAGAGTGACAGAGGGTGTAGAGAGTGACAGAGGGTGTAGATGGTGACAGAGGGTGTAGAGAGTGACAGAGGGTGTAGAGAGTGACAGAGGATTTCATTATTCTTACCCAGTCCGTATTTGTCGCTGTAGTCGACCCACTTGCTGATCCAGAAGATGGGGACACAGGCTGGGTCCTCTGCCTCCTCTGGAAACACAGGGGTTAGAGGTCAGGGGGGGGGGGAGAGGAACCCTGATACCTTTAGTTAAGGTTTCTGGATACAGCACGTCATAACTAACAGAGGTCAATATGCTGGGATGTCTCCTCTGCCTCCTCTGGAAACACAGGGGTTAGACGTCAGGGGGGGGAGAGGAACCCTGATACCTTTAGTTAAGGTTTCTGTTTACAGCACGTCATAACTAACAGAGGTCAATATGCTGGGATGTCTCCTCTGCCTCCTCTGGAAACACAGGGGTTAGACGTCAGGGGGGGGAGAGGAACCCTGATACCTTTAGTTAAGGTTTCTGGATACAGCACGTCATAACTAACAGAGGTCAATATGCTGGGATGTCTCCTCTGCCTCCTCTGGAAACACAGGGGTTAGACGTCAGGGGGGGGAGAGGAACCCTGATACCTTTAGTTAAGGTTTCTGTTTACAGCACGTCATAACTAACAGAGGTCAATATGCTGGGATGTCTCCTCTGCCTCCTCTGGAAACACAGGGGTTAGACGTCAGGGGGGGAGAGGAACCCTGATACCTTTAGTTAAGGTTTCTGGATACAGCACGTCATAACTAACAGAGGTCAATATGCTGGGATGTCTCCTCTGCCTCCTCTGGAAACACAGGGGTTAGACGTCAGGGGGGGGAGAGGAACCCTGATACCTTTAGTTAAGGTTTCTGTTTACAGCACGTCATAACTAACAGAGGTCAATATGCTGGGATGTCTCCTCTGCCTCCTCTGGAAACACAGGGGTTAGACGTCAGGGGGGGGAGAGGAACCCTGATACCTTTAGTTAAGGTTTCTGTTTACAGCACGTCATAACTAACAGAGGTCAATATGCTGGGATGGGTCCTCTGCCTCCTCTGGAAACACAGGGGTTAGACGTCAGGGGGGGGGGAGGAACCCTGATACCTTTAGTTAAGGTTTCTGGATACAGCACGTCATAACTAACAGAGGTCAATATGCTGGGATGTCTCCTCTGCCTCCTCTGGAAACACAGGGGTTAGACGTCAGGGGGGGGAGAGGAACCCTGATACCTTTAGTTAAGGTTTCTGTTTACAGCACGTCATAACTAACAGAGGTCAATATGCTGGGATGTCTCCTCTGCCTCCTCTGGAAACACAGGGGTTGGACGTCAGGGGGGGGAGAGGAACCCTGATACCTTTAGTTAAGGTTTCTGTTTACAGCACGTCATAACTAACAGAGGTCAATATGCTGGGATGTCTCCTCTGCCTCCTCTGGAAACACAGGGGTTGGACGTCAGGGGGGGGAGAGGAACCCTGATACCTTTAGTTAAGGTTTCTGTTTACAGCACGTCATAACTAACAGAGGTCAATATGCTGGGATGTCTCCTCTGCCTCCTCTGGAAACACAGGGGTTGGACGTCAGGGGGGGGAGAGGAACCCTGATACCTTTAGTTAAGGTTTCTGTTTACAGCACGTCATAACTAACAGAGGTCAATATGCTGGGATGTCTCCTCTGCCTCCTCTGGAAACACAGGGGTTAGACGTCAGGAGGGGGAGAGGAACCCTGATACCTTTAGTTAAGGTTTCTGTTTACAGCACGTCATAACTAACAGAGGTCAATATGCTGGGATGTCTCCTCTGCCTCCTCTGGAAACACAGGGGTTAGACGTCAGGGGGGGGGGAGAGGAACCCTGATACCTTTAGTTAAGGTTTCTGTTTACAGCACGTCATAACTAACAGAGGTCAATATGCTGGGATGTCTCCTCTGCCTCCTCTGGAAACACAGGGGTTAGACGTCAGGGGGGGGGAGAGGAACCCTGATACCTTTAGTTAAGGTTTCTGTTTACAGCACGTCATAACTAACAGAGGTCAATATGCTGGGATGGGTCCTCTGCCTCCTCTGGAAACACAGGGGTTAGACGTCAGGGGGGGGGGAGGAACCCTGATACCTTTAGTTAAGGTTTCTGGATACAGCACGTCATAACTAACAGAGGTCAATATGCTGGGATGTCTCCTCTGCCTCCTCTGGAAACACAGGGGTTAGACGTCAGGGGGGGGAGAGGAACCCTGATACCTTTAGTTAAGGTTTCTGGATACAGCACGTCATAACTAACAGAGGTCAATATGCTGGGATGTCTCCTCTGCCTCCTCTGGAAACACAGGGGTTAGACGTCAGGGGGGGGGAGAGGAACCCTGATACCTTTAGTTAAGGTTTCTGTTTACAGCACGTCATAACTAACAGAGGTCAATATGCTGGGATGTCTCCTCTGCCTCCTCTGGAAACACAGGGGTTAGACGTCAGGGGGGGGAGAGGAACCCTGATACCTTTAGTTAAGGTTTCTGGATACAGCACGTCATAACTAACAGAGGTCAATATGCTGGGATGTCTCCTCTGCCTCCTCTGGAAACACAGGGGTTAGACGTCAGGGGGGGAGAGGAACCCTGATACCTTTAGTTAAGGTTTCTGTTTACAGCACGTCATAACTAACAGAGGTCAATATGCTGGGATGTCTCCTCTGCCTCCTCTGGAAACACAGGGGTTAGACGTCAGGGGGGGGAGAGGAACCCTGATACCTTTAGTTAAGGTTTCTGGATACAGCACGTCATAACTAACAGAGGTCAATATGCTGGGATGTCTCCTCTGCCTCCTCTGGAAACACAGGGGTTAGACGTCAGGAGGGGGAGAGGAACCCTGATACCTTTAGTTAAGGTTTCTGTTTACAGCACGTCATAACTAACAGAGGTCAATATGCTGGGATGTCTCCTCTGCCTCCTCTGGAAACACAGGGGTTAGACGTCAGGGGGGGGAGAGGAACCCTGATACCTTTAGTTAAGGTTTCTGTTTACAGCACGTCATAACTAACAGAGGTCAATATGCTGGGATGTCTCCTCTGCCTCCTCTGGAAACACAGGGGTTAGACGTCAGGGGGGGGAGAGGAACCCTGATACCTTTAGTTAAGGTTTCTGTTTACAGCACGTCATAACTAACAGAGGTCAATATGCTGGGATGTCTCCTCTGCCTCCTCTGGAAACACAGGGGTTAGACGTCAGGAGGGGGGAGAAGAACCCTGATACCTTTAGTTAAGGTTTCTGGATACAGCACGTCATAACTAACAGAGGTCAATATGCTGGGATGTCTCCTCTGCCTCCTCTGGAAACACAGGGGTTAGACGTTAGGAGGGGGGAGAAGAACCCTGATACCTTTAGTTAAGGTTTCTGGATACAGCACGTCATAACTAACAGAGGTCAATATGCTGGGATGTGTCCTACCCCATGGGAATGACTCCTCTCTCTGAGGGCTTGGTAGTGTGTGTCGTACCCATTCGTATGAGTCCTCTCTCGGAGGGCTTGGCAGTGTGTGTCGTACCCATGTAAGTGTGTCTGTGTGTGTGTCGTACCCATTCGTATGAGTCCTCTTTCTGAGGGCTTGGCAGCGTTGCAGGTGTTGAGTTGCTGCAGCATGTCACTCAGGTGGCAATCTGTGGCCTCTGGAATCTCTCGGTGCAGTGGCTCATCTTTCTGGTCCACATTCTCTGTCCCTGCTGAAGAGAGAGACCAACACTAGACCCCCGCTGAAGAGAGAGACCAACACTAGACCCCCGCTGAAGAGAGAGACCAACACTAGACCCCCGCTGAAGAGAGAGACCAACACTAGACCCCCGCTGAAGAGAGAGACCAACACTAGACCCCCGCTGAAGAGAGAGAGAGAGACCAACACTAGACCCCCGCTGAAGAGAGAGACCAACACTAGACCCCCGCTGAAGAGAGACCAACACTAGACCCCCGCTGAAGAGAGAGACCAACACTAGACCCCCGCTGGAGAGAGAGAGAGACCAACACTAGACCCCCGCTGGAGAGAGAGAGAGACCAACACTAGACCCCCGCTGAAGAGAGAGACCAACACTAGACCCCCGCTGAAGAGAGAGACCAACACTAGACCCCCGCTGAAGAGAGACCAACACTAGACCCCCGCTGAAGAGAGAGACCAACACTAGACCCCCGCTGGAGAGAGAGAGAGACCAACACTAGACCCCCGCTGGAGAGAGAGAGAGACCAACACTAGACCCCCGCTGGAGAGAGAGACCAACACTAGACCCCCGCTGAAGAGAGAGACCAACACTAGACCCCCGCTGAAGAGAGACCAACACTAGACCCCCGCTGGAGAGAGAGAGAGAGACCAACACTAGACCCCCGCTGGAGAGAGAGACCAACACTAGACCCCCGCTGAAGAGAGAGACCAACACTAGACCCCCGCTTGAGAGAGAGAGACCAACACTAGACCCCCGCTGGAGAGAGAGACCAACACTAGACCCCCGCTGGAGAGAGAGACCAACACTAGACCCCCGCTGGAGAGAGAGAGAGAGAGAGAGACCAACACTAGACCCCCGCTGAAGAGAGAGAGACCAACACTAGACCCCCGCTGAAGAGAGACCAACACTAGACCCCCGCTGGAGAGAGAGACCAACACTAGACCCCCGCTGGAGAGAGAGACCAACACTAGACCCCCGCTGGAGAGAGAGAGACCAACACTAGACCCCAGCTGAAGAGAGAGAGAGACCAACACTAGACCCCCGCTGAAGAGAGACCAACACTAGACCCCCGCTGGAGAGAGAGAGAGAGAGACCAACACTAGACCCCCGCTGAAGAGAGACCAACACTAGACCCCCGCTGGAGAGAGAGAGAGAGAGAGACCAACACTAGACCCCCGCTGAAGAGAGAGAGACCAACACTAGACCCCCGCTGAAGAGAGAGAGAGAGAGACCAACACTAGACCCCCGCTGAAGAGAGAGAGAGACCAACACTAGACCCCCGCTGAAGAGAGAGAGAGAGACCAACACTAGACCCCCGCTGGAGAGAGAGAGACCAACACTAGACCCCCGCTGGAGAGAGACCAACACTAGACCCCCGCTGGAGAGAGACCAACACTAGACCCCCGCTGGAGAGAGAGAGAGAGAGACCAACACTAGACCCCCGCTGAAGAGAGAGAGAGAGACCAACACTAGACCCCCGCTGAAGAGAGAGAGAGACCAACACTAGACCCCCGCTGAAGAGAGAGAGAGAGACCAACACTAGACCCCCGCTGAAGAGAGAGAGAGACCAACACTAGACCCCCGCTGAAGAGAGACCAACACTAGACCATTCAGTGTTCTATGTAGTGTGTATCTCTCCATCTATCTAACCTTGGTTGTTGAGAGCGGTGAGTGGGCGTCTCTGGCTGGGCTCCAGAGAGGAGGGGGCGATGGAGAAGCGTGGGGGCACGGTGAGGCAGGTGGTGGGGAGGCGCAGGGGGATGTACCCCCCCGTGAAGAACTCATCAGTTTGCAGCTGGGAGACGGTGGGACGCTGGGCCGGGTCGGCATGGAGCATCCGCTTGATCAGAGACGCTGCCACTGGGTTGATTTGCTGCAGACAGACAGAGAGACGGGGAATAACAGGGGGGGGAGAAGATGGTGACAAAACTGACATAAGCATGGATGACCTTTGAACTATTAAAAGGTACTTTACACCGTCATGAATGTGTTAGTCCACCCAGGGGGATATCTTAGTGGTGTAGTAGTAGTAGTAGTATGTGGTGTTAGTCCACCCAGGGGGATAGCTTAGTGGTGTAGTAGTAGTAGTATGTGGTGTTAGTCCACCCAGGGGGATAGCTTAGTGGTGTAGTAGTAGTATGTGGTGTTAGTCCACCCAGGGGGATAGCTTAGTGGTGTAGTAGTAGTAGTATGTGGTGTTAGTCCACCCAGGGGGATAGCTTAGTGGTGTAGTAGTAGTAGTAGTATGTGGTGTTAGTCCACCCAGGGGGATAGCTTAGTGGTGTAGTAGTAGTAGTATGTGGTGTTAGTCCACCCAGGGGGATAGCTTAGTGGTGTAGTAGTAGTAGTATGTGGTGTTAGTCCACCCAGGGGGATAGCTTAGTGGTGTAGTAGTAGTAGTAGTATGTGGTGTTAGTCCACCCAGGGGGATAGCTTAGTGGTGTAGTAGTAGTAGTAGTATGTGGTGTTAGTCCACCCAGGGGGATATCTTAGTGGTGTAGTAGTAGTAGTAGTAGTATGTGGTGTTAGTCCACCCAGGGGGATAGCTTAGTGGTGTAGTAGTAGTAGTAGTATGTGGTGTTAGTCCACCCAGGGGGATAGCTTAGTGGTGTAGTAGTAGTAGTATGTGGTGTTAGTCCACCCAGGGGGATAGCTTAGTGGCGTAGTAGTAGTAGTAGTATGTGGTGTTAGTCCACCCAGGGTGATAGCTTAGTGGTGTAGTAGTAGTAGTATGTGGTGTTAGTCCACCCAGGGGGATAGCTTAGTGGTGTAGTAGTAGTAGTAGTATGTGGTGTTAGTCCACCCAGGGGGATAGCTTAGTGGTGTAGTAGTAGTAGTAGTATGTGGTGTTAGTCCACCCAGGGGGATAGCTTAGTGGTGTAGTAGTAGTAGTAGTAGTATGTGGTGTTAGTCCACCCAGGGGGATAGCTTAGTGGTGTAGTAGTAGTAGTATGTGGTGTTAGTCCACCCAGGGGGATAGCTTAGTGGTGTAGTAGTAGTAGTATGTGGTGTTAGTCCACCCAGGGGGATAGCTTAGTGGTGTAGTAGTAGTAGTAGTATGTGGTGTTAGTCCACCCAGGGGGATAGCTTAGTGGTGTAGTAGTAGTAGTATGTGGTGTTAGTCCACCCAGGGTGATAGCTTAGTGGTGTAGTAGTAGTAGTAGTATGTGGTGTTAGTCCACCCAGTGGGATAGCTTAGTGGTGTAGTAGTAGTAGTATGTGGTGTTAGTCCACCCAGGGGGATAGCTTAGTGGTGTAGTAGTAGTAGTAGTAGTAGTATGTGGTGTTAGTCCACTCAGGGGGATAGCTTAGTGGTGTAGTAGTAGTAGTAGTATGTGGTGTTAGTCCACCCAGGGGGATAGCTTAGTGGTGTAGTAGTAGTGTGGTGTTAGTCCACCCAGGGGGATAGCTTAGTGGTGTAGTAGTAGTATGTGGTGTTAGTCCACCCAGGGGGATAGCTTAGTGGTGTAGTAGTAGTAGTAGTATGTGGTGTTAGTCCACCCAGTGGGATAGCTTAGTGGTGTAGTAGTAGTAGTAGTATGTGGTGTTAGTCCACCCAGGGGGATAGCTTAGTGGTGTAGTAGTAGTATGTGGTGTTAGTCCACCCAGGGGGATAGCTTAGTGGTGTAGTAGTAGTAGTATGTTGTGTTAGTCCACCCAGGGGGATAGCTTAGTGGTGTAGTAGTAGTAGTATGTGGTGTTAGTCCACCCAGGGGGATAGCTTAGTGGTGTAGTAGTAGTAGTATGTGGTGTTAGTCCACCCAGGGGGATAGCTTAGTGGTGTAGTAGTAGTAGTATGTGGTGTTAGTCCACCCAGGGGGATAGCTTAGTGGTGTAGTAGTAGTAGTAGTAGTAGTAGTATGTGGTGTTAGTCCACCCAGGGGGATAGCTTAGTGGTGTAGTAGTAGTAGTATGTGGTGTTAGTCCACCCAGGGGGATAGCTTAGTGGTGTAGTAGTAGTATGTGGTGTTAGTCCACCCAGGGGGATAGCTTAGTGGTGTAGTAGTAGTAGTATGTGGTGTTAGTCCACCCAGGGGGATAGCTTAGTGGTGTAGTAGTAGTATGTGGTGTTAGTCCACCCAGGGGGATAGCTTAGTGGTGTAGTAGTAGTAGTATGTGGTGTTAGTCCACCCAGGGGGATAGCTTAGTGGTGTAGTAGTAGTAGTAGTAGTAGTAGTAGTAGTAGTATGTGGTGTTAGTCCACCCAGGGGGATAGCTTAGTGGTGTAGTAGTAGTAGTATGTGGTGTTAGTCCACCCAGGGGGATAGCTTAGTGGTGTAGTAGTAGTAGTAGTAGTATGTGGTGTTAGTCCACCCAGGGGGATAGCTTAGTGGTGTAGTAGTAGTATGTGGTGTTAGTCCACCCAGGGGGATAGCTTAGTGGTGTAGTAGTAGTAGTATGTGGTGTTAGTCCACCCAGGGGGATAGCTTAGTGGTGTAGTAGTAGTAGTATGTGGTGTTAGTCCACCCAGGGGGATAGCTTAGTGGTGTAGTAGTAGTAGTAGTATGTGGTGTTAGTCCACCCAGGGGGATAGCTTAGTGGTGTAGTAGTAGTAGTAGTAGTAGTATGTGGTGTTAGTCCACCCAGGGGGATAGCTTAGTGGTGTAGTAGTAGTAGTATGTGGTGTTAGTCCACCCAGGGGGATAGCTTAGTGGTGTAGTAGTAGTAGTAGTAGTATGTGGTGTTAGTCCACCCAGGGGGATAGCTTAGTGGTGTAGTAGTAGTAGTATGTGGTGTTAGTCCACCCAGGGGGATAGCTTAGTGGTGTAGTAGTAGTAGTATGTGGTGTTAGTCCACCCAGGGGGATAGCTTAGTGGTGTAGTAGTAGTAGTATGTGGTGTTAGTCCACCCAGGGGGATAGCTTAGTGGTGTAGTAGTAGTAGTAGTATGTGGTGTTAGTCCACCCAGGGGGATAGCTTAGTGGTGTAGTAGTAGTATGTGGTGTTAGTCCACCCAGGGGGATAGCTTAGTGGTGTAGTAGTAGTAGTATGTGGTGTTAGTCCACCCAGGGGGATAGCTTAGTGGTGTAGTAGTAGTAGTAGTATGTGGTGTTAGTCCACCCAGGGGGATAGCTTAGTGGTGTAGTAGTAGTAGTATGTGGTGTTAGTCCACCCAGGGGGATAGCTTAGTAGTGTAGTAGTGGTAGTAGTAGTAGTATGTGGTGTTAGTCCACCCAGGGGGATAGCTTAGTGGTGTAGTAGTGGTAGTAGTAGTAGTATGTGGTGTTAGTCCACCCAGGGGGATAGCTTAGTAGTGTAGTAGTGGTAGTAGTAGTAGTATGTGGTGTTAGTCCACCCAGGGGGATAGCTTAGTGGTGTAGTAGTAGTAGTATGTGGTGTTAGTCCACCCAGGGGGATAGCTTAGTGGTGTAGTAGTAGTAGTATGTGGTGTTAGTCCACCCAGGGGGATAGCTTAGTAGTGTAGTAGTGGTAGTAGTAGTAGTATGTGGTGTTAGTCCACCCAGGGGGATAGCTTAGTGGTGTAGTAGTAGTAGTAGTATGTGGTGTTAGTCCACCCAGGGGGATAGCTTAGTAGTGTATGTGGTGTTAGCTCACCCAGGGGATTGTGTAGTTGTTCTTTTTGATACGGTTGTAGGTCTCCTTCAGACAAGACGTCTCAAATGGAGGTTTACCAACCAGCAGAGTGTACCTGAGAGAGAGAGAGAGAGATCAAGACTTAAAATCCAGACCACTACTGGGGATCCAGATAAAGTATTGAAAGTGTGTTGAGGTGATGAGTGTGTGTCATCTCTGCGCAGGGCTGAAAATGGCAGGTGGTCCACCAGCCAGTGGCAAGTAGATGAAAACCTACCAGCCAGTGGCAAGTAGATGAAAACCCACCAGCCAGTGGCAAGTAGATGAAAACCCACCAGCCAGTGGCAAGTAGATGAAAACCCACCAGCCAGTCGGATGTTTTACCAGCCCACTGTGTGTCATTACATACATAAAAAATAACATGTTTTGGAACGTTTCTAAAAACAACAACAAGTGAATTAGTAAGAAGTAACGTGATATCGCTCAATTGAATTTCTTGTGACCAGAAATACTTTGAAAACAGATGCTGCAGCATTTTTCTATGCCCAACTCGCATGTGTGCTCATACATGTCTTTTTAATGCACTAACGTAATGATCGCACTGCAGAGCCCTGCGGTTTGGCAGGTGTTCATTTCATCTATCTGTCTGTCTGTCTGTCTGCGGTTCCACTTACAGGATACACCCCAGAGACCAGACGTCGACCTCGAAGCTGTGTCCTTTCTTACAGAGAACCTCCGGGGCGATGTAGTTAGGCGTTCCACACAGAGTCTTCTTACGCTCGCCGTCAAATTCTATCTTAGTGGCCAGGCCAAAGTCACCTGTGGGAGATGCGAGACAGGTGTTTAGACAAGGTGCTGTACAGTGGCGCGTGTGTGTGTGTAGATGTGTGTGTGTGTGTGTGTAGATGTAATGAATACAGCCCTGGTGTGTTTATAGAGTGTGTATTGTCAAACTCTTCGTGTTGTGAGACCATAGTCACCTTGGAGAAGTGAAGAACCGGACCGCCAAGTGTGTGGTGTACATTCTGGAGTGCGTGTGAACCTACCTATCTTGACATCCATGTCGTCACTGAGGAAGATGTTTCCTAGTTTCAGGTCTCTGTGTATCACTCTGTTGTTGTGGAGGTACTGGCAGCCTTTAACCAGCTGCATCATGTAGTAGCGGGCCTCTGGCTCGGTCACCGCCTTCCGACGCTTATGCAGCTCCAACAGAGACTGGGGACAGAACAGGCACAGGAGAGGGGGGGTTAAGGACTATTTTATATAGCTAGGTTAACTTGTATTCTTAGGGTTTACTTCTGAATGTCTGAATGTACTTAGCCTAAAGTTGTCATGCCAAGAAACCAGCTTTCAGTACAGTTTGCACAAATTCCTCAAAAGGGCTAACTACTACTTTTAAGTGCAAAGTTGTAAATAACTTTCATTCAAAAGCACAAAGCTATAAACCTAGTTATTTATGCAATGCTAGTCAGTCAACTTGTGGGCAAGCTATGGTTAACAACAAAGTATTGTCAATTCAAGTAACTAGCCATGTTGACCGGTGGACTTCCTTCCTAGATTAGGAAATGGTTAGCTAGTTACAGTAACTAGCAAAATACGTAGGTTAGCAAAGACAACTTACCTAAGTAATCAGTCAACAAATCCACTCACCCTTCGCCTGCAGATTTCCAAAACCACATAAACGAAGTCGTCGTCCTCGAAAAAGCCGTGAAATCCCACGACGTGCGGGTTGTCGAGACTCTTGTGAATGGCGATTTCGGAAGTCATCTTCTCCCTCTGGTGAGGCTTGAGAATCATGGATTTGGGGACGACTTTACCGGCGAACACCTCTTTGGTGTCCATGTCTGTGATTTCGTAGCATTTGGCGAACCCTCCCTTACCGAGAAATCTTCCCCGAGTGTACCTTTTCATTGTCCGGGGATCCACAAGGATATCTGGGATCTCTTTGAGAGGTGCCGATTTGGGGTCAACATGCGTCGACGGATTCGCCGCCTTGGCTACCGGTGCACTCATATTGATGTAAAACGTGCTCTTCAGTTTACGAAGGCAGAAAATAAGAAACAAGTTTGACAATCTAAAAACGACAATTTAAAAGAAATAAAAATGCAAAAAGTTTGGCTACCTACCTCACTACCATCCACCTTCGAGCAAACCACTGAATTCAAATCAAAACCCAACCATTCAGGTGCCCCAAAGTTAACAAACTGTTTTGCTTAAAATAAGCCGTGAACGTGTAGCGTACACGAGTTCCCAAGAACCGATAGATTTGACTAAATATAATTTAATAGTAGTGGCAAAAAAAATAATAATGATAAATTTGTTTCCCCCGCTGTTATTTGCTCTTCGTTTAACAACAGCGTCGACTAGCTAGCTGCAAGTTTAAATGCTGCTCTGTTCGTTAGAACCGCCTGTGATTGGTCCTCCCGATTTGAATTCCAGCAAAGCAGCATGGGAAGGTTGAACCAAAATGGGCCAATTACCGACCGGGAAGTTCAAATCCGCAGCGCCGATTGGTCAAAAACCCTGTAGCTAACGCTACGTTCCTTAAACACGGACCAATCACCGACAACCAGACGATAACCAAATGAACTGTGGGAAGTGTAGTAACTTTAGTATTTTCACGACTGCACCTTGGAAAGAATGTTATGTCGTGTGACTAGAAAAACACTAGCCAGAAGGAAAATACACGTTATTATTACAAACAATACTTGTATGTTTTAGGTAACTATGAACATAGAACTGTGGACAAATGTAAACTTCGTCTGACTGATGAGTCTGACTCTGTCACTCCCCCAAACCCCCCTCCCCCTGGGTTGTCACTAGTACCACAGCCACAATGTCCAAATTGGCTATAGAAACATTCAGGAAAACTGTGCCGTTTGGTCTTTAATTTTAGGTTAGGGTAAAGGCAGCCCCATGCTTCCCAACCGAAACAGTTCATGCATATATTGGGTGGGTTCATAAATTCAATCTGGAGTGCCAGAGCATGCTCAGAGTGCACTCTGGGCGTTTGTCAATTCAGAGCGTTGTTAGATTGTCCGTTTGTAAATTCAGAGCGTTGTCAGATTGTCCGTTTGTAAATTCAGAGCGTTGTCAGATTGTCCGTTTGTAAATTCAGAGCGTTGTCAGATTGTCCGTTTGTAAATTCAGAGCGTTGTCAGATTGTCTGTTCGTAAATTCGGAGCGTTGTCAGATTGTCCGTTTGTAAATTCAGAGCGTTGTCAGATTGTCCGTTTGTAAATTCAGAGCGTTGTCAGATTGTCCGTTTGTAAATTCAGAGCGTTGTCAGATTGTCCGTTTGTAAATTCAGAGCGTTGTCAGATTGTCCGTTTGTAAATTCAGAGCGTTGTCAGATTGTCTGTTCGTAAATTCAGAGCGTTGTCAGATTGTCCGTTTGTAAATTCAGAGCGTTGTCAGATTGTCCGTTTGTAAATTCAGTGCGTTGTCAGATTGTCCGTTTGTAAATTCAGAGCGTTGTCAGATTGTCTGTTCGTAAATTCAGAGCGTTGTCAGATTGTCCGTTTGTAAATTCAGAGCGTTGTCAGATTGTCCGTTCGTAAATTCGGAGCGTTGTCAGATTGTCCGTTTGTAAATTCAGAGCGTTGTCAGATTGTCCGTTTGTAAATTCAGAGCGTTGTCAGATTGTCCGTTTGTAAATTCAGAGCGTTGTCAGATTGTCCGTTTGTAAATTCAGAGCGTTGTCAGATTGTCCGTTTGTAAATTCAGAGCGTTGTCAGATTGTCTGTTTGTAAATTCAGAGCGTTGTCAGATTGTCCGTTTGTAAATTCAGAGCGTTGTCAGATTGTCTGTTCGTAAATTCGGAGCGTTGTCAGATTGTCCGTTTGTAAATTCAGAGCGTTGTCAGATTATCCGTTTGTAAATTCAGAGCGTTGTCAGATTGTCCGTTTGTAAATTCAGAGCGTTGTCAGATTGTCTGTTCGTAAATTCGGAGCGTTGTCAGATTGTCTGTTCGTAAAATTCAGAGCGTTGTCAGATTGTCTGTTCGTAAATTCAGAGCGTTGTCAGATTGTCCGTTTGTAAATTCAGAGCGTTGTCAGATTGTCTGTTCGTAAATTCGGAGCGTTGTCAGATTGTCCGTTTGTAAATTCAGAGCGTTGTCAGATTATCCGTTTGTAAATTCAGAGCGTTGTCAGATTGTCCGTTTGTAAATTCAGAGCGTTGTCAGATTGTCTGTTCGTAAATTCAGAGCGTTGTCAGATTGTCCGTTTGTAAATTCAGAGCGTTGTCAGATTGTCTGTTCGTAAATTCGGAGCGTTGTCAGATTATCCGTTTGTAAATTCAGAGCGTTGTCAGATTGTCCGTTTGTAAATTCAGAGCGTTGTCAGATTGTCTGTTCGTAAATTCGGAGCGTTGTCAGATTGTCTGTTCGTAAAATTCAGAGCGTTGTCAGATTGTCTGTTCGTAAATTCAGAGCGTTGTCAGATTGTCCGTTTGTAAATTCAGAGCGTTGTCAGATTGTCCGTTCGTAAATTCGGAGCGTTGTCAGATTGTCCGTTTGTAAATTCAGAGCGTTGTCAGATTGTCCGTTTGTAAATTCAGAGCGTTGTCAGATTGTCCGTTTGTAAATTCAGAGCGTTGTCAGATTGTCCGTTTGTAAATTCAGAGCGTTGTCAGATTGTCTGTTTGTAAATTCAGAGCGTTGTCAGATTGTCTGTTTGTAAATTCAGAGCGTTGTCAGATTGTCCGTTTGTAAATTCAGAGCGTTGTCAGATTGTCCGTTTGTAAATTCTGAGCGTTGTCAGATTGTCTGTTCGTATATTCAGAGCGTTGTCAGATTGTCCGTTTGTAAATTCAGAGCGTTGTCAGATTGTCCGTTTGTAAATTCAGAGCGTTGTCAGATTGTCCGTTTGTAAATTCAGAGCGTTGTCAGATTGTCTGTTTGTAAATTCAGAGCGTTGTCAGATTGTCTGTTTGTAAATTCAGAGCGTTGTCAGATTGTCCGTTTGTAAATTCAGAGCGTTGTCAGATTGTCCGTTTGTAAATTCTGAGCGTTGTCAGATTGTCTGTTCGTATATTCAGAGCGTTGTCAGATTGTCCGTTTGTAAATTCAGAGCGTTGTCAGATTGTCCGTTTGTAAATTCAGAGCGTTGTCAGATTGTCCGTTTGTAAATTCAGAGCGTTGTCAGATTGTCCATTTGTAAATTCAGAGCGTTGTCAGATTGTCTGTTCGTAAATTCAGAACGTTGTCAGATTGTCCATTCGTAAAATTCAGAGCGTTGTCAGATTGTCCGTTCGTAAATTTGGAGCATTGTCAGATTGTCCGTTCGTAAAATTCGGAGCGTTGTCAGATTGTCCGTTTGTAAATTCAGAGCGTTGTCAGATTGTCCGTTCGTAAATTCTGAGCATTGTCAGATTGTCCGTTCGTAAAATTTGGAGCGTTGTCAGATTGTCCGTTTGTAAATTCAGAGCGTTGTCAGATTGTCTGTTTGTAAATTCAGAGCGTTGTCAGATTGTCCGTTCGTAAATTCAGAGCGTTGTCAGATTATCCGTTTGTAAATTCAGAGCGTTGTCAGATTGTCCGTTTGTAAATTCAGAGCGTTGTCAGATTGTCGGTTCGTAAATTCAGAGCGTTTCGCTCTCGGAGCGTTCAGGCCGCACACTGGACGCTCTGGCCGAGGAGTAGGGTTGATCCGAGCGTCCTGACCTCACAACGGCAGTCAAGCACCCAAGCTAACTGGCTAACGTTGGGTAGCTTGCTAGCTAATTCCAGACACAAATGAGAGAACACCTCACTCTGACCATTTTACTCGCCCTAGCAGAGCTGGTTAACGTAACTGTGCTGCTGGCAACAATTTAATTAAGCTTTTTTGCTGACTTTACTGACATATTCAATGGGTGCCATACTCAACGGGTGTTGAGCGTACGTAAATTCATCAGTTATTCTGCGCTCTTGCACACTCAGACGAGAGTGCTCTGAAATCGGAGTAGATAGCCAGAGTGAATTTACGAACGCACCACCCATTTAAGACGACATTTTCTGACTTTTTTGTTCATTTTTGGTGTTCAGTTGGGGTTTCTATTGGCTGTTCGGGCACACAATTTTTTTCTCAAGGCCAGTCGATGTTCGGAGCCGAAGTCTTATGGCCCTTTGTCAGTGATTGGTCAACTGTAGGGGGTGACGTGAGTTTCTTCTTGTCGATTTCAGCCCGAAATGTGTCCTTTGGTCTGGAGTCCAAATTGGAGATTTTTGGTTCAAACCGCTGTGTCTTTGTGAGACGCGGAGTGGGTGAACGGATGATCTCCGCATGTGTAGTTCCCACCGTAAAGCATGGAGGAGGAGGTGTTATGGTGTTGGGGTGCTTTGCTGGTGACACTGTCTGTGATTTATTTAGAATTCAAGGCACACTTAACCAGCATGGCTACCACAGCATTCTGCAGCGATACGCCATCCCATCTGGTTTGGGCTTAGTGGGACTATCATTTGTTTTTCAACAGGACAATGACCCAACACACCTCCAGGCTGTATGACCGCAGAGTGAAGGAAAAGCAGCCAACAAGTGCTCAGCATATGTGGGAACTCCTTCAAGACTGTTGGAAAAAGCATTCCAGGTGAAGCTGGTTGAGAGAATGCCAAGAGTGTGCAAAGCTTTCATCAAGGCAAAGGGTGGCTATTTGAAGAATCTAACCCTAACCCTAACCCTAACACTTTTTTGGTTACTACATGATTCCATATGTGTTATTGAATAGATTTGATGTCTTCACTATCATTCTACAATGTAGAAAATTGTAAAAATAAAGAAAAACCCTTGAATGAGTAGGTTCTAAAACTTTTGACCGGTAGTGTATATAGAGGAAAAGCTTCTCTGGAGTCCAGTCGGTTCATTACCCCCCATGTTGGGTGAATATAACTACACCCACGTGAGGATCATCCATTAGTAAAGGTATGTGTTGTTGTTGGGAAAGCAGACCATCAGACAGAGGACGTCTGTCCTGTATTACTGTGGTGGTCAGAGGGCGTCTGTCCTGTATTACTGTGGTGGTCAGAGGACGTATGTCCTGTATTACTGTGGTGGTCAGAGGATGTCTGTCCTGTATTACTGTGGTGGTCAGAGGACGTCTGTCCTGTATTACTGTGGTGGTCCAGAGGACGTCTGTCCTGTGTTACTGTGGTGGTCAGAGGACGTCTGTCCTGTATTACTGTGGTGGTCAGAGGATGTCTGTCCTGTATTACTGTGGTGGTCCAGAGGACGTCTGTCCTGTATTACTGTGGTGGTCAGAGGACGTCTGTCCTGTATTACTGTGGTGGTCAGAGGACGTCTGTCCTGTATTACTGTGGTGGTCCAGAGGACGTCTGTCCTGTATTACTGTGGTGGTCAGAGGACGTCTGTCCTGTATTACTGTGGTGGTCAGAGGACGTCTGTCCTGTATTACTGTGGTGGTCAGAGGATGTCTGTCCTGTGTTACTGTGGTGGTCAGAGGATGTCTGTCCTGTATTACTGTGGTGGTCAGAGGACGTCTGTCTGTCCTGTATTACTGTGGTGGTCAGAGGATGTCTGTCCTGTATTACTGTGGTGGTCAGAGGATGTCTGTCCTGTATTACTGTGGTGGTCAGAGGACGTCTGTCCTGTATTACTGTGGTGGTCAGAGGACGTCTGTCCTGTATTACTGTGGTGGTCAGAGGACGTCTGTCCTGTATTACTGTGGTGGTCAGAGGACGTCTGTCCTGTATTACTGTGGTGGTCAGAGGACGTCTGTCCTGTATTACTGTGGTGGTCAGAGGACGTCTGTCCTGTATTACTGTGGTGGTCAGAGGATGTCTGTCCTGTATTACTGTGGTGGTCAGAGGATGTCTGTCTGTCCTGTATTACTGTGGTGGTCAGAGGATGTCTGTCCTGTATAACTGTGGTGGAAACTGAGCCGTACGTCACGTTACATATTCAGAACCTTGGGACTCTTCTCAGTGAGGGTGTGCTTTTGTGTGTTGTGTGTGTTCGTGTGTACGTGATGTGCGTGTGTGTGTGTGTGTGTTCGTGTGTACGTGATGTGTGTGTGTACGTGATGTGTGTGTGTGTGTACGTGATGTTTGTGTGTGTGTGTGTGAGGATGAGAATGACTATGTGATCAGGGTGTGACATACGGAGACTGATTCACTGTCGCAGTTCAAACAGATCTGTTTATCTTATATCCTGTTGCCTAGTTACCTTACCTCTATACATATCTACCTCCATCACTCCAGTATCCCTGCACATTGTTAATATGGTATTGAACTGACCCTGTATATAGTCCCCTTACCCCTATACATATCTACCTCCATCACTCCAGTATCCCTGCACATTGTTAATATGGTACTGGAACTGACCCTGTGTATAGTCACCTGACCCCTATACATATCTACCTCCATCACTCCAGTATCCCTGCACATTGTTAATATGGGACTGGAACTGACCCTGTATATAGTCACCTGACCCCTATACATATCTACCTCCATCACTCCAGTATCCCTGCACATTGTTAATATGGGACTGGAACTGACCCTGTATATAGTCACCTGACCCCTATACATATCTACCTCCATCACTCCAGTATCCCTGTCCCCTTACCCCTATACATATCTACCTCCATCACTCCAGTATCCCTGTCCCCTTACCCCTATACATATCTACCTCCATCACTCCAGTATCCCTGTCCCCTTACCCCTATACATATCTACCTCCATCACTCCAGTATCCCTGTCCCCTTATCCCTATACATATCTACCTCCATCACTCCAGTATCCCTGTCCCCTTACCCCTATACATATCTACCTCCATCACTCCAGTATCCCTGTCCCCTTACCCCTATACATATCTACCTCCATCACTCCAGTATCCCTGTCCCCTTACCCCTATACATATCTACCTCCATCACTCCAGTATCCCTGTCCCCTTACCCCTATACATATCTACCTCCATCACTCCAGTATCCCTGTCCCCTTACCCCTATAGATATCTACCTCCATCACTCCAGTATCCCTGTCCCCTTACCCCTATACATATCTACCTCCATCACTCCAGTATCCCTGTCCCCTTACCCCTATACATATCTACCTCCATCACTCCAGTATCCCTGTCCCCTTACCCCTATACATATCTACCTCCATCACTCCAGTATCCCTGTCCCCTTACCCCTATACATATCTACCTCCATCACTCCAGTATCCCTGTCCCCTCACCCCTATACATATCTACCTCCATCACTCCAATATCCCTGTCCCCTTACCCCTATACATATCTACCTCCATCACTCCAGTATCCCTGTCCCCTTACCCCTATACATATCCACCTCCATCACTCCAGTATCCCTGTCCCCTTACCCCTATACATATCTACCTCCATCACTCCAGTATCCCTGTCCCCTTACCCCTATACATATCTACCTCCATCACTCCAGTATCCCTGTCCCCTTACCCCTATACATATCCACCTCCATCACTCCAGTATCCCTGTCCCCTTACCCCTATACATATCTACCTCCATCACTCCAGTATCCCTGTCCCCTTACCCCTATAGATATCTACCTCCATCACTCCAGTATCCCTGTCCCCTTACCCCTATACATATCTACCTCCATCACTCCAGTATCCCTGTCCCCTTACCCCTATACATATCTACCTCCATCACTCCAGTATCCCTGTCCCCTGACCCCTATACATATCTACCTCCATCACTCCAGTATCCCTGTCCCCTTACCCCTATACATATCTACCTCCATCACTCCAGTATCCCTGTCCCCTCACCCCTATACATATCTACCTCCATCACTCCAGTATCCCTGTCCCCTTACCCCTATACATATCTACCTCCATCACTCCAGTATCCCTGTCCCCTTACCCCTATACATATCTACCTCCATCACTCCAGTATCCCTGTCCCCTCACCCCTATACATATCTACCTCCATCACTCCAGTATCCCTGTCCCCTTACCCCTATACATATCTACCTCCATCACTCCAGTATCCCTGCACATTGTTAATATGGTACTGGAACTGACTGTTTATATATTTCCTGTATATTGTATACTATATACTTACTTACTTAATTATGTATTTCATATTTCCTATTATTTTTGTCTTTATTTTGTCTAGTAATACATTGTTATTGATTATTGCATCGTTGGGTTTTGAGTTTTCAAGAAAGTCATTTCACTGTAGTTGTGCATGTGACATTAAAACATGAAACTTCATACTATTTACTGTATCACTGTACTCACCACTATCACTGTTCAAACAGATCATACTCTTTACTGTACTCACCACTATCACTGTTCAAACAGATCATACTCTTTACTGTATCACTGTACTCACCACTATCACTGTTCAAACAGATCATACTCTTTACTGTTCTACTGTACTCACCACTATCACTGTTCAAACAGATCATACTCTTTACTGTACTCACCACTATCACTGTTCAAACAGATCATACTCTTTACTGTTCTACTGTACTCACCACTATCACTGTTCAAACAGATCATACTCTTTACTGTTCTACTGTACTCACCACTATCACTGTTCAAACAGATCATACTCTTTACTGTTCTACTGTACTCACCACTATCACTGTTCAAACAGATCATACTCTTTACTGTACTACTGTACTCACCACTATCACTGTTCAAACAGATCATACTCTTTACTGTTCTACTGTACTCACCACTATCACTGTTCAAACAGATCATACTCTTTACTGTTCTACTGTACTCACCACTATCACTGTTCAAACAGATCATACTCTTTACTGTTCTACTGTACTCACCACTATCACTGTTCAAACAGATCATACTCTTTACTGTTCTACTGTACTCACCACTATCACTGTTCAAACAGATCATACTCTTTACTGTTCTACTGTACTCACCACTATCACTGTTCAAACAGATCATACTCTTTACTGTTCTACTGTACTCACCACTATCACTGTTCAAACAGATCATACTCTTTACTGTATTACTGTACTCACCACTATCACTGTTCAAACAGATCATACTCTTTACTGTACTCACCACTATCACTGTTCAAACAGATCATACTCTTTACTGTTCTACTGTACTCACCATTATCACTGTTCAAACAGATCATACTCTTTACTGTTCTACTGTACTCACCACTATCACTGTTCAAACAGATCATACTCTTTACTGTTCTACTGTACTCACCACTATCACTGTTCAAACAGATCATACTCTTTACTTTTCTACTGTACTCACCACTATCACTGTTCAAACAGATCATACTCTTCACTGTACTCACCACTATCACTGTTCAAACAGATCATACTCTTTACTGTACTCACCACTATCACTGTTCAAACAGATCATACTCTTTACTGTTCTACTGTACTCACCACTATCACTGTTCAAACATATCATACTCTTTACTGTTCTACTGTACTCACCACTATCACTGTTCAAACAGATCATACTCTTTACTGTTCTACTGTACTCACCACTATCACTGTTCAAACAGATCATACTCTTTACTGTTCTACTGTACTCACCACTATCACTGTTCAAACAGATCATACTCTTTACTGTTCTACTGTACTCACCACTATCACTGTTCAAACAGATCATACTCTTTACTGTTCTACTGTACTCACCACTATCACTGTTCAAACAGATCATACTCTTTACTGTTCTACTGTACTCACCACTATCACTGTTCAAACAGATCATACTCTTTACTGTTCTACTGTACTCACCACTATAACTGTTCAAACAGATCATACTCTTTACTGTTCTACTGTACTCACCACTATCACTGTTCAAACAGATCATACTCTTTACTGTTCTACTGTACTCACCACTATCACTGTTCAAACAGATCATACTCTTTACTGTTCTACTGTACTCACCACTATCACTGTTCAAACAGATCATACTCTTTACTGTTCTACTGTTCTCACCACTATCACTGTTCAAACAGATCATACTCTTTACTGTATCACTGTACTCACCACTATCACTGTTCAAACAGATCATACTCTTTACTGTTCTACTGTACTCACCACTATCACTGTTCAAACAGATCATACTCTTTACTGTTCTACTGTACTCACCACTATCACTGTTCAAACAGATCATACTCTTTACTGTTCTACTGTACTCACCACTATCACTGTTCAAACAGATCATACTCTTTACTGTATCACTGTACTCACCACTATCACTGTTCAAACAGATCATACTCTTTACTGTTCTACTGTTCTCACCACTATCACTGTTCAAACAGATCATACTCTTTACTGTATCACTGTACTCACCACTATCACTGTTCAAACAGATCATACTCTTTACTGTTCTACTGTACTCACCACTATCACTGTTCAAACAGATCATACTCTTTACTGTTCTACTGTTCTCACCACTATCACTGTTCAAACAGATCATACTCTTTACTGTTCTACTGTACTCACCACTATCACTGTTCAAACAGATCATACTCTTTACTGTTCTACTGTACTCACCACTATCACTGTTCAAACAGATCATACTCTTTACTGTTCTACTGTACTCACCACTATCACTGTTCAAACAGATCATACTCTTTACTGTTCTACTGTACTCACCACTATCACTGTTCAAACAGATCATACTCTTTACTGTTCTACTGTACTCACCACTATCACTGTTCAAACTGATCATACTCTTTACTGTTCTACTGTACTCACTACTATCACTGTTCAAACAGATCATACTCTTTACTGTATCACTGTACTCAACACTATCACTGTTCAAACAGATCATACTCTTTACTGTACTCACCACTATCACTGTTCAAACAGATCATACTCTTTACTGTTCTACTGTACTCACCACTATCACTGTTCAAACAGATCATACTCTTTACTGTACTCACCACTATCACTGTTCAAACAGATCATACTCTTTACTGTTCTACTGTACTCACCACTATCACTGTTCAAACAGATCATACTCTTTACTGTTCTACTGTACTCACCACTATCACTGTTCAAACAGATCATACTCTTTACTGTACTACTGTACTCACCACTATCACTGTTCAAACAGATCATACTCTTTACTGTTCTACTGTACTCACCACTATCACTGTTCAAACAGATCATACTCTTTACTGTTCTACTGTACTCACCACTATCACTGTTCAAACAGATCATACTCTTTACTGTTCTACTGTACTCACCACTATCACTGTTCAAACAGATCATACTCTTTACTGTACTCAGCACTATCACTGTTCAAACAGATCATACTCTTTACTGTTCTACTGTACTCACCACTATCACTGTTCAAACAGATCATACTCTTTACTGTTCTACTGTACTCACCACTATCACTGTTCAAACAGATCATACTCTTTACTGTTCTACTGTACTCACCACTATCACTGTTCAAACAGATCATACTCTTTACTGTTCTACTGTACTCACCACTATCACTGTTCAAACAGATCATACTCTTTACTGTTCTACTGTACTCACCACTATCACTGTTCAAACAGATCATACTCTTTACTGTATCACTGTACTCACCACTATCACTGTTCAAACAGATCATACTCTTTACTGTTCTACTGTACTCACCACTATCACTGTTCAAACAGATCATACTCTTTACTGTTCTACTGTACTCACCACTATCACTGTTCAAACAGATCATACTCTTTACTGTTCTACTGTACTCACCACTATCACTGTTCAAACAGATCATACTCTTTACTGTTCTACTGTACTCACCACTATCACTGTTCAAACAGATCATACTCTTTACTGTTCTACTGTACTCACCACTATCACTGTTCAAACAGATCATACTCTACTGTTCTACTGTACTCACCACTATCACTGTTCAAACAGATCATACTCTTTACTGTTCTACTGTACTCACCACTATCACTGTTCAAACAGATCATACTCTTTACTGTTCTACTGTACTCACCACTATCACTGTTCAAACAGATCGTACTCTTTACTGTTCTACTGTACTCACCACTATCACTGTTCAAACAGATCATACTCTTTACTGTTCTACTGTACTCACCACTATCACTGTTCAAACAGATCATATTCTTTACTGTTCTACTGTACTCACCACTATCACTGTTCAAACAGATCATACTCTTTACTGTTCTACTGTACTCACCACTATCACTGTTCAAACAGATCATACTCTTTACTGTATCACTGTACTCACCACTATCACTGTTCAAACAGATCATACTCTTTACTGTATCACTGTACTCACCACTATCACTGTTCAAACAGATCATACTCTTTACTGTATCACTGTACTCACCACTATCACTGTTCAAACAGATCATACTCTTTACTGTTCTACTGTACTCACCACTATCACTGTTCAAACAGATCATACTCTTTACTGTTCTACTGTACTCACCACTATCACTGTTCAAACAGATCATACTCTTTACTGTTCTACTGTACTCACCACTATCACTGTTCAAACAGATCATACTCTTTACTGTATCACTGTACTCACCACTATCACTGTTCAAACAGATCATACTCTTTACTGTTCTACTGTACTGTACTGTTCTAGAGTATAGAGTCATACAGTCTGTTGTTAGTTTACTGTTGTTCTAGAGTATAGAGTCATACAGTCTGTTGTTAGTTTACTGTTGTTCTAGAGTATAGAGTCATACAGTCTGTTGTTAGCTTACTGTTGTTCTAGAGTATAGAGTCATACAGTCTGTTGTTAGCTTACTGTTGTTCTAGAGTATAGAGTCATACAGTCTGTTGTTAGTTTACTGTTGTTCTAGAGTATAGAGTCATCCAGTCTGTTGTTAGTTTACTGTTGTTCTAGAGTATAGAGTCATACAGTCTGTTGTTAGTTTACTGTTGTTCTAGAGTATAGAGTCATACAGTCTGTCGTTAGTTTACTGTTGTTCTAGAGTATAGAGTCATACAGTCTGTTGTTAGTTTACTGTTGTTCTAGAGTATAGAGTCATACAGTCTGTTGTTAGTTTACTGTTGTTCTAGAGTATAGAGTCATACAGTCTGTCGTTAGTTTACTGTTGTTCTAGAGTATAGAGTCATACAGTCTGTTGTTAGTTTACTGTTGTTCTAGAGTATAGAGTCATACAGTCTGTTGTTAGTTTACTGTTGTTCTAGAGTATAGAGTCATACAGTCTGTTGTTAGTTTACTGTTGTTCTAGAGTATAGAGTCATCCAGTCTGTTGTTAGTTTACTGTTGTTCTAGAGTATAGAGTCATCCAGTCTGTTGTTAGTTTACTGTTGTTCTAGAGTATAGAGTCATACAGTCTGTTGTTAGTTTACTGTTGTTCTATAGTATAGAGTCATACAGTCTGTTGTTAGTTTACTGTTGTTCTAGAGTATAGAGTCATACAGTCTGTTGTTAGTTTACTGTTGTTCTAGAGTATAGAGTCATACAGTCTGTTGTTAGTTTACTGTTGTTCTAGAGTATAGAGTCATACAGTCTGTTGTTAGTTTACTGTTGTTCTAGAGTATAGAGTCATACAGTCTGTTGTTAGTTTACTGTTGTTCTAGAGTATAGAGTCATACAGTCTGTTGTTAGTTTACTGTTGTTCTAGAGTATAGAGTCATACAGTCTGTTGTTAGTTTACTGTTGTTCTAGAGTATAGAGTCATACAGTCTGTTGTTATTTTACTGTTGTTCTAGAGTATAGAGTCATACAGTCTGTTGTTAGTTTACTGTTGTTCTAGAGTATAGAGTCATACAGTCTGTTGTAAGTTTACTGTTGTTCTAGAGTATAGAGTCATACAGTCTGTTGTTAGTTTACTGTTGTTCTAGAGTATAGAGTCATACAGTCTGTTGTTAGTTTACTGTTGTTCTAGAGTATAGAGTCATACAGTCTGTTGTTAGTTTACTGTTGTTCTAGAGTATAGAGTCATACAGTCTGTTGTTAGTTTACTGTTGTTCTAGAGTATAGAGTCATACAGTCTGTTGTTAGTTTACTGTTGTTCTAGAGTATAGAGTCATACAGTCTGTTGTTAGTTTACTGTTGTTCTAGAGTATAGAGTCATACAGTCTGTCGTTAGTTTACTGTTCTTCTAGAGTATAGAGTCATCCAGTCTGTTGTTAGTTTACTGTTGTTCTAGAGTATAGAGTCATCCAGTCTGTTGTTAGTGTACTGTTGTTCTAGAGTATAGAGTCATACAGTCTGTTGTTAGTTTACTGTTGTTCTAGAGTATAGAGTCATACAGTCTGTTGTTAGTTTACTGTTGTTCTAGAGTATAGAGTCATACAGTCTGTTGTTAGTTTACTGTTGTTCTAGAGTATAGAGTCATACAGTCTGTTGTTAGTTTACTGTTGTTCTAGAGTATAGAGTCATACAGTCTGTTGTTAGTTTACTGTTGTTCTAGAGTATAGAGTCATACAGTCTGTTGTTAGTTTACTGTTGTTCTAGAGTATAGAGTCATCCAGTCTGTTGTTAGTTTACTGTTGTTCTAGAGTATAGAGTCATCCAGTCTGTTGTTAGTTTACTGTTGTTCTAGAGTATAGAGTCATACAGTCTGTTGTTAGTTTACTGTTGTTCTAGAGTATAGAGTCATACAGTCTGTTGTTAGTTTACTGTTGTTCTAGAGTATAGAGTCATACAGTCTGTTGTTAGGTTACTGTTGTTCTAGAGTATAGAGTCATACAGTCTGTTGTTAGTTTACTGTTGTTCTAGAGTATAGAGTCATACAGTCTGTTGTTAGTTTACTGTTGTTCTAGAGTATAGAGTCATACAGTCTGTTGTTAGTTTACTGTTGTTCTAGAGTATAGAGTCATCCAGTCTGTTGTTAGTTTACTGTTGTTCTAGAGTATAGAGTCATACAGTCTGTTGTTAGTTTACTGTTGTTCTAGAGTATAGAGTCATACAGTCTGTTGTTAGTTTACTGTTGTTCTAGAGTATAGAGTCATACAGTCTGTTGTTAGTTTACTGTTGTTCTAGAGTATAGAGTCATACAGTCTGTTGTTAGTTTACTGTTGTTCTAGAGTATAGAGTCATACAGTCTGTTGTTAGTTTACTGTCGTTCTAGAGTATAGAGTCATACAGTCTGTTGTTAGTTTACTGTCGTTCTAGAGTATAGAGTCATCCAGTCTGTTGTTAGTTTACTGTTGTTCTAGAGTATAGAGTCAGACAGTCTGTTGTTAGTTTACTGTTGTTCTAGAGTATAGAGTCATACAGTCTGTTGTTAGTTTACTGTTGTTCTAGAGTATAGAGTCATACAGTCTGTTGTTAGTTTACTGTTGTTCTAGAGTATAGAGTCATACAGTATGTTGTTAGTTTACTGTTGTTCTAGAGTATAGAGTCATACAGTCTGTTGTTAGTTTACTGTTGTTCTAGAGTATAGAGTCATACAGTCTGTTGTTAGTTTACTGTTGTTCTAGAGTATAGAGTCATACAGTCTGTTGTTAGTTTACTGTCGTTCTAGAGTATAGAGTCATCCAGTCTGTTAGTTTACTGTTGTTCTAGAGTATAGAGTCAGACAGTCTGTTGTTAGTTTACTGTTGTTCTAGAGTATAGAGTCATACAGTCTGTTGTTAGTTTACTGTTGTTCTAGAGTATAGAGTCATACAGTCTGTTGTTAGTTTACTGTTGTTCTAGAGTATAGAGTCATACAGTCTGTTGTTAGTTTACTGTTGTTCTAGAGTATAGAGTCATACAGTCTGTTGTTAGATTACTGTTGTTCTAGAGTATAGAGTCATACAGTCTGTTGTTAGTTTACTGTTGTTCTAGAGTATAGATTCATACAGTCTGTTGTTAGATTACTGTTGTTCTAGAGTATAGAGTCATACAGTCTGGTGTTAGTTTACTGTTGTTCTAGAGTATAGAGTCATACAGTCTGTTGTTAGTTTACTGTTGTTCTAGAGTATAGAGTCATACAGTCTGTCGTTAGTTTACTGTTGTTCTAGAGTATAGAGTCAGACAGTCTGTTGTTAGTTTACTGTTGTTCTAGAGTATAGAGTCATACAGTCTGTTAGTTTACTGTTGTTCTAGAGTATAGAGTCATACAGTCTGTTGTTAGTTTACTGTTGTTCTAGAGTATAGAGTCATACAGTCTGTTGTTAGTTTACTGTTGTTCTAGAGTATAGAGCCATACAGTCTGTTGTTAGTTTACTGTTGTTCTAGAGTATAGAGTCATACAGTCTGTTGTTAGTTTACTGTTGTTCTAGAGTATAGAGTCATACAGTCTGTTAGTTTACTGTTGTTCTAGAGTATAGAGTCATACAGTCTGTTGTTAGTTTACTGTTGTTCTAGAGTATAGAGTCATCCAGTCTGTCGTTAGTTTACTGTTGTTCTAGAGTATAGAGTCATACAGTCTGATGTTAGTTTACTGTTGTTCTAGAGTATAGAGTCATACAGTCTGTTGTTAGTTTACTGTCGTTCTAGAGTATAGAGTCATACAGTCTGTTGTTAGTTTACTGTTGTTCTAGAGTATAGAGTCATACAGTCTGTTGTTAGTTTACTGTTGTTCTAGAGTATAGAGTCATACAGTCTGTTGTTAGTTTACTGTTGTTCTAGAGTATAGAGTCATACAGTCTGTTAGTTACTGTTGTTCTAGAGTATAGAGTCATACAGTCTGTTGTTAGTTTACTGTTGTTCTAGAGTATAGAGTCATACAGTCTGTTGTTAGTTTACTGTTGTTCTAGAGTATAGAGTCATACAGTCTGTTGTTAGTTTACTGTTGTTCTAGAGTATAGAGTCATCCAGTCTGTTGTTAGTTTACTGTTGTTCTAGAGTATAGAGTCATACAGTCTGTTGTTAGTTTACTGTTGTTCTAGAGTATAGAGTCATACAGTCTGTTGTTAGTTTACTGTTGTTCTAGAGTATAGAGTCATACAGTCTGTTGTTAGTTTACTGTTGTTCTAGAGTATAGAGTCATACAGTCTGTTGTTAGGTTACTGTTGTTCTAGAGTATAGAGTCATACAGTCTGTTGTTAGTTTACTGTTGTTCTAGAGTATAGAGTCATACAGTCTTGTTAGTTTACTGTTGTTCTAGAGTATAGAGTCATACAGTCTGTTGTTAGTTTACTGTTGTTCTAGAGTATAGAGTCATACAGTCTGTTGTTAGTTTACTGTTGTTCTAGAGTATAGAGTCATACAGTCTGTTGTTAGTTTACTGTTGTTCTAGAGTATAGAGTCATACAGTCTGTTGTTAGTTTACTGTTGTTCTAGAGTATAGAGTCATACAGTCTGTTGTTAGTTTACTGTTGTTCTAGAGTATAGAGTCATACAGTCTGTTGTTAGTTTACTGTTGTTCTAGAGTATAGAGTCATACAGTCTGTTGTTAGTTTACTGTTGTTCTAGAGTATAGAGTCATACAGTCTGTTGTTAGTTTACTGTTGTTCTAGAGTATAGAGTCATACAGTCTGTTGTTAGTTTACTGTCGTTCTAGAGTATAGAGTCCTCCAGTCTGTTGTTAGTTTACTGTTGTTCTAGAGTATAGAGTCAGACAGTCTGTTGTTAGTTTACTGTTGTTCTAGAGTATAGAGTCATACAGTCTGTTGTTAGTTTACTGTTGTTCTAGAGTATAGAGTCATACAGTCTGTTGTTAGTTTACTGTTGTTCTAGAGTATAGAGTCATACAGTCTGTTGTTAGTTTACTGTTGTTCTAGAGTATAGAGTCATACAGTCTGTTGTTAGATTACTGTTGTTCTAGAGTATAGAGTCATACAGTCTGTTGTTAGTTTACTGTTGTTCTAGAGTATAGATTCATACAGTCTGTTGTTAGTTTACTGTTGTTCTAGAGTATAGAGTCATACAGTCTGATGTTAGTTTACTGTTGTTCTAGAGTATAGAGTCATACAGTCTGTTGTTAGTTTACTGTCGTTCTAGAGTATAGAGTCATACAGTCTGTTGTTAGTTTACTGTTGTTCTAGAGTATAGAGTCATACAGTCTGTTGTTAGTTTACTGTTGTTCTAGAGTATAGAGTCATACAGTCTGTTGTTAGTTTACTGTTGTTCTAGAGTATAGAGTCATACAGTCTGTTAGTTACTGTTGTTCTATAGTATAGAGTCATCCAGTCTGTTGTTAGTTTACTGTTGTTCTAGAGTATAGAGTCATACAGTCTGTTGTTATTTTACTGTTGTTCTAGAGTATAGAGTCATACAGTCTGTTGTTAGTTTACTGTTGTTCTAGAGTATAGAGTCATACAGTCTGTTGTTAGTTTACTGTTGTTCTAGAGTATAGAGTCATACAGTCTGTTGTTAGTTTACTGTTGTTCTAGAGTATAGAGTCATACAGTCTGTTGTTAGTTTACTGTTGTTCTAGAGTATAGAGTCATACAGTCTGTTGTTAGTTTACTGTTGTTCTAGAGTATAGAGTCATACAGTCTGTTGTTAGTTTACTGTTGTTCTAGAGTATAGAGTCATACAGTCTGTTAGTTTACTGTTGTTCTAGAGTATAGAGTCATCCAGTCTGTTGTTAGTTTACTGTTGTTCTAGAGTATAGAGTCATACAGTCTGTTGTTAGTTTACTGTTGTTCTAGAGTATAGAGTCATACAGTCTGTCGTTAGTTTACTGTTGTTCTAGAGTATAGAGTCATCCAGTCTGTTGTTAGTTTACTGTTGTTCTAGAGTATAGAGTCATACAGTCTGTTGTTAGTTTACTGTTGTTCTAGAGTATAGAGTCATACAGTCTGTTGTTAGTTTACTGTTGTTCTAGAGTATAGAGTCATACAGTCTGTTGTTAGTTTACTGTTGTTCTAGAGTATAGAGTCATACAGTCTGTTGTTAGTTTACTGTTGTTCTAGATTATAGAGTCATACAGTCTGTCGTTAGTTTACTGTTGTTCTAGAGTATAGAGTCATAGAGTCTGTTGTTAGTTTACTGTTGTTCTAGAGTATAGAGTCATACAGTCTGTTGTTAGTTTACTGTTGTTCTAGAGTATAGAGTCATCCAGTCTGTTGTTAGTTTACTGTTGTTCTAGAGTATAGAGTCATACAGTCTGTTGTTAGTTTACTGTTGTTCTAGAGTATAGAGTCATACAGTCTGTTGTTAGTTTACTGTCGTTCTAGAGTATAGAGTCCTCCAGTCTGTTGTTAGTTTACTGTTGTTCTAGAGTATAGAGTCAGACAGTCTGTTGTTAGTTTACTGTTGTTCTAGAGTATAGAGTCATACAGTCTGTTGTTAGTTTACTGTTGTTCTAGAGTATAGAGTCATACAGTCTGTTGTTAGTTTACTTTTGTTCTAGAGTATAGAGTCATACAGTCTGTTGTTAGTTTACTGTTGTTCTAGAGTATAGAGTCATACAGTCTGTTGTTAGATTACTGTTGTTCTAGAGTATAGAGTCATACAGTCTGTTGTTAGTTTACTGTTTTTCTAGAGTATAGATTCATACAGTCTGTTGTTAGTTTACTGTTGTTCTAGAGTATAGAGTCATACAGTCTGATGTTAGTTTACTGTTGTTCTAGAGTATAGAGTCATACAGTCTGTTGTTAGTTTACTGTCGTTCTAGAGTATAGAGTCATACAGTCTGTTGTTAGTTTACTGTTGTTCTAGAGTATAGAGTCATACAGTCTGTTGTTAGTTTACTGTTGTTCTAGAGTATAGAGTCATACAGTCTGTTGTTAGTTTACTGTTGTTCTAGAGTATAGAGTCATACAGTCTGTTAGTTTACTGTTGTTCTAGAGTATAGAGTCATACAGTCTGTTTTTAGTTTACTGTTGTTCTAGAGTATAGAGTCATACAGTCTGTTGTTAGTTTACTGTTGTTCTAGAGTATAGAGTCATACAGTCTGTTGTTAGTTTACTGTTGTTCTAGAGTATAGAGTCATCCAGTCTGTTGTTAGTTTACTGTTGTTCTAGAGTATAGAGTCATACAGTCTGTTGTTAGTTTACTGTTGTTCTAGAGTATAGAGTCATCCAGTCTGTTGTTAGTTTACTGTTGTTCTAGAGTATAGAGTCATACAGTCTGTTGTTAGTTTACTGTTGTTCTAGAGTATAGAGTCATACAGTCTGTTGTTAGTTTACTGTTGTTCTAGAGTATAGAGTCATACAGTCTGTTGTTAGTTTACTGTTGTTCTAGAGTATAGAGTCATACAGTCTGTTGTTAGTTTACTGTTGTTCTAGAGTATAGAGTCATGCAGTCTGTTGTTAGTTTACTGTTGTTCTAGAGTATAGAGTCATACAGTCTGTTGTTAGTTTACTGTTGTTCTAGAGTATAGAGTCATACAGTCTGTTGTTAGTTTACTGTTGTTCTAGAGTATAGAGTCATACAGTCTGTTGTTAGTTTACTGTTGTTCTAGAGTATAGAGTCATACAGTCTGTTGTTAGTTTACTGTTGTTCTAGAGTATAGAGTCATACAGTCTGTTGTTAGTTTACTGTTGTTCTAGAGTATAGAGTCATACAGTCTGTCGTTAGTTTACTGTTGTTCTAGAGTATAGAGTCATCCAGTCTGTTGTTAGTTTACTGTTGTTCTAGAGTATAGAGTCATCCAGTCTGTTGTTAGTGTACTGTTGTTCTAGAGTATAGAGTCATACAGTCTGTTGTTAGTTTACTGTTGTTCTAGAGTATAGAGTCATACAGTCTGTTGTTAGTTTACTGTTGTTCTAGAGTATAGAGTCATACAGTCTGTTGTTAGTTTACTGTTGTTCTAGAGTATAGAGTCATACAGTCTGTTGTTAGTTTACTGTTGTTCTAGAGTATAGAGTCATACAGTCTGTTGTTAGTTTACTGTTGTTCTAGAGTATAGAGTCATACAGTCTGTTGTTAGTTTACTGTTGTTCTAGAGTATAGAGTCATCCAGTCTGTTGTTAGTTTACTTTTGTTCTAGAGTATAGAGTCATACAGTCT
>NW_028161213.1:82500-98342 GCF_964263955.1 Coregonus lavaretus
GTTTTGTTTTGTTTCAAGACAGAGAGTGTGTTTATCAAGAACATGGTGTTTCGAGTTCTTCTGGTCGAATCCGGGTGTGGAAACTCCAGTGCGTTAGCTAACGTTACCTAGCTTGTTTTCTAGCATGCTAACGGAGAAAAGCTGTTGAGCAAGCATGTCATTAGCAGGGTTTTGTAGAATATCCGGGTGTGGAAACTCCAGTGCGTTAGCTAACGTTACCTAGCTTGTTTTCTAGCATGCTAACTGAGAAAAAGCTGTTGAGCAAGCATGTCATTAGCAGGGTTTTGTAGAATATCCGGGTGTGGAAACTCCAGTGCGTTAGCTAACGTTACCTAGCTTGTTTTCTAGCATGCTAACGGATAAAAAGCTGTTGAGCAAGCATGTCATTAGCAGGGTTTTGTAGAATAATTATTTCGCCCTCATATATTTTTTTAATGAGTATTTTGTAACTAAAAACTAATTGGAGCCAGATGTGTACATGAAGTGTACTTTTTGTTTTTAGCTCATATGAAGTGTTGAAGATGTCTAGCTAGCTATGTGTATCGCTGACAGGCTCTGAGTCGTCATTCTACCAGAATGTGTGTCGTCATATTTTATCCCGCTCATGGAACTGTGAGCTAATTTTATTGCGGTCTAATATCATACCTAAGGGAATTGTCTGGAAATAGTATCGTTTAAGTCAGATAATCTATTATTCCTGTTGTGAATTTATTTCTTCATGATGACTTTTTAGATATTGAGATGCTATTGTATGTAAATATGTTGTGCCAAGTTCCATATTTTAGCATTTACTTGATGACTTTCGTACAATACTGTTGCTAGCAGCTTTTATGGAGTCAGTGTATTGTTTATATTGAAACTGGAGAACTTTTACCAGTAACTATGAGATTCTAACTGAGATCCAATGCTGCTCTATGCAGATCGTTTTTTTTCATTGGTTGATTCTAAGACCAGAAAAAAGGAAGAATAGCAAGTTAACCACCAAAGACCCGTTTGACTCGACTAGGGCGTTGCAGGTGCTGTATTCGCTTCTTTAATCCAGCTCTTTGAGGACAGGCTTCTATTTGACTGGACTGGGGCGTTGCAGGTTCTGTATCCGCTTCTTCAATCCATCTCTTTGAGGACAGGCTTCTATTTGACTGGACTGGGGCGTTGCAGGTGCTGTATTCGCTTCTTTAATCCAGCTCTTTGAGGACAGGCTTCTATTTGACTGGACTGGGGCGTTGCAGGTTCTGTATCCGCTTCTTCAATCCAGCTCTTTGAGGACAGGCTTCTATTTGACTGAACTGGGGCGTTGCAGGTGCTGTATTCGCTTCTTTAATCCAGCTCTTTGAAGACAGGCTTCTATTTGACTGGACTGGGGCGTTGCAGGTGCTGTATCCACTTCTTCAATCCAGCTCTTTGAAGACAGGCTTCTATTTGACTGGACTGGGGCGTTGCAGGTGCTGTATTCGCTTCTTTAATCCAGCTCTTTGAGGACAGGCTTCTATTTGACTGGACTGGGGCGTTGCAGGTGCTGTATCCACTTCTTCAATCCAGCTCTTTGAGGACAGGCTTCTATTTGACTGAACTGGGGCATTGCAGGTGCTGTATTCGCTTCTTCAGTCCATCTCTTTGAGGACAGGCTTCTATTTGACTGGAATGGGGCGTTGCAGGTGCTGTATTCGCTTCTTCAATCCATCTCTTTGAGGACAGGCTTCTATTTGACTGGACTGGGGCGTTTCAGGTGCTGTATTCGCTTCTTCAATCCATCTCTTTGAGGACAGGCTTCTATTTGACTGGACTGGGGCGTTTCAGGTGCTGTATTCGCTTCTTCAATCCAGCTCTTTGAGGACAGGCTTCTATTTGACTGGACTGGGGCGTTGCAGGTGCTGTATCCACGTCTTCAATCCATCTCTTTGAGGACAGGCTTCTATTTGACTGGACTGGGGCGTTTCAGGTGCTGTATTCGCTTCTTCAGTCCATCTCTTTGAGGACAGGCTTCTATTTGACTGGACTGGGGCGTTGCAGGTGCTGTATCCACGTCTTCAATCCATCTCTTTGAGGACAGGCTTCTATTTGACTGGACTGGGGCGTTGCAGGTGCTGTATTCGCTTCTTCAATCCATCTCTTTGAGGACAGGCTTCTATTTGACTGGACTGGGGCGTTGCAGGTGCTGTATTCACTTCTTCAGTCCATCTCTTTGAGGACAGGCTTCTATTTGACTGGACTGGGGCGTTTCAGGTGCTGTATTCGCTTCTTCAATCCATCTCTTTGAGGACAGGCTTCTATTTGACTGGACTGGGGCGTTTCAGGTGCTGTATTCGCTTCTTCAATCCAGCTCTTTGAGGACAGGCTTCTATTTGACTGGACTGGGGCGTTGCAGGTGCTGTATCCACGTCTTCAATCCATCTCTTTGAGGACAGGCTTCTATTTGACTGGACTGGGGCGTTTCAGGTGCTGTACTCGCTTCTTCAGTCCATCTCTTTGAGGACAGGCTTCTATTTGACTGGACTGGGGCGTTGCAGGTGCTGTATCCACGTCTTCAATCCATCTCTTTGAGGACAGGCTTCTATTTGACTGGACTGGGGCGTTGCAGGTACTGTATTCACTTCTTCAGTCCATCTCTTTGAGGACAGGCTTCTATTTGACTGGACTGGGGGCGTTTCAGGTGCTGTATCCACTTCTTCAATCCATCTCTTTGAGGACAGGCTTCTATTTGACTGGACTGGGGCGTTGCAGGTGCTGTATTCACTTCTTCAGTCCATCTCTTTGAGGACAGGCTTCTATTTGACTGGACTGGGGCGTTTCAGGTGCTGAATTCGCTTCTTCAATCCATCTCTTTGAGGACAGGCTTCTATTTGACTGGACTGGGGCGTTTCAGGTGCTGAATTCGCTTCTTCAATCCATCTCTTTGAGGACAGGCTTCTATTTGACTGGACTGGGGCGTTTCAGGTGCTGAATTCGCTTCTTCAATCCATCTCTTTGAGGACAGGCTTCTATTTGACTGGACTGGGGCGTTTCAGGTGCTGTATCCACTTCTTCAATCCATCTCTTTGAGGACAGGCTTCTATTTGACTGGACTGGGGCGTTTCAGGTGCTGAATTCGCTTCTTCAATCCAGCTCTTTGAGGACAGGCTTCTATTTGACTGGACTGGGGCGTTTCAGGTGCTGAATTCACTTCTTCAATCCATCTCTTTGAGGACAGGCTTCTATTTGACTGGACTGGGGCGTTTCAGGTGCTGAATTCGCTTCTTCAATCCATCTCTTTGAGGACAGGCTTCTATTTGACTGGACTGGGGCGTTTCAGGTGCTGTATCCACTTCTTCAATCCATCTCTTTGAGGACAGGCTTCTATTTGACTGGACTGGGGCGTTGCAGGTGCTGTATTCGCTTCTTCAATCCATCTCTTTGAGGACAGGCTTCTATTTGACTGGACTGGGGCGTTTCAGGTGCTGAATTCGCTTCTTCAATCCAGCTCTTTGAGGACAGGCTTCTATTTGACTGGACTGGGGCGTTGCAGGTGCTGAATTCGCTTCTTCAATCCAGCTCTTTGAGGACAGGCTTCTATTTTTATATATATTTTACCTTGTGATTGCTGGAGACGTGTGAAACCAGTTGCACGGCAGGAAAACTGAAGCATATCACCATATCGCCTTTTCCACAGTGAAGTTGATGTAATGCTGGCCTTATAATTGAAGACATGAAGTGGTCCTCTGTAGCTCAATTGGTAGAGCACTGCGCTTGTAACGCCAGGGTAGTGGGTTCGATCCCCGGGACCACCCATACGCAAAAAATGTATGCGCACATGACTGTAAGTCGCTTTGGATAAAAGTGTCTGCTAAATGGCATATTATTATTTATTATTATTTGAGCTGTTCTTGCCATAATATGGACTTGGTAAAAGCGTCTGCTAAATGGCATATTATTATTTATTATTATTTGAGCTGTTCTTGCCATAATATGGACTTGGTAAAAGCGTATTATTTATTATTAAATGTGGAGAGCCAAGCTATAGACCAGGGTTATTCAGCTGTGTTGTTATGGAGGTGGATATAAAGGTTATTTACTGGGGGCAGGGGGACGTTTTCATATATGACTTACTCTTCCTAAGACCGCTATAAAAAACACAAACGCAATTATAATCTAATAAAGCACTTTTTATTAACATTACATGTTGCTAAAAGTTCATTTGAAGTGCTTTTAAGATTAGCCTTAATTCAGTGCATCAAATTTGTTTAAGTAATGGAACACGTTTGTACTTATAACACAGTTGACCTGCGTCACGTTTAATTAGTTTCTTCTCTCCTGATCGTTTTACAGACATAGCTTCATCTTTTGGTTTCTTATTTACACATATGAACCATTTATAATAATAATAATATGCCATTTAGCAGACGCTTTTATCCAAAGCGACTTACAGTCATGCGTGCATACATTCTTTGTGTATGGGTGGTCCCGGGGATCGAACCCACTACCCTGGCGTTACAAGCGCCGTGCTCTACCAGCTGAGCTACAGAGGACCGTTCACCTTTCTTGCCAGTTGAATAGCCCTGCTATAGGCTTCTGTAGCCATGTGCAAATTACACTATAGCGCCAAACCTACCATGTTGATTTATGATTTCTAGAATGTTCTCATTATATAACCAGACTTTTCACTGTATTTTTTTAAAAACACTTTGTATGGTGTTAAATATTACCCACCATCTGTAGCCACTGTCCATTATACCAACATACATTTATAACTGTCACTTTAGTGTTAGTTTCCTTATATTTTGCATAATTACATGACGTTGTTAGTTTAATAATAATAATATGCCATTTAGCAGACGCTTTTATCCAAAGCGACTTACAGTCATGCGTGCATACATTTTTACGTATGGGTGGTCCCGGGGATCGAACCCACTACGGCGTTACAAGCACCGTGCTCTACCAGCTGAGCTACAGAGGACCGTTCACCTTTCTTGCCTCTGTCACGTCTGTGTAGTTGTTCCTGAGGGTTCCCTAACGATAGTGGATCATATCAGGCTAAACGTTGGGCGATAAGTTTGGGACGTGGAGCCTATTTTGAATCCTTATGGAGCTCCGACCTCAGGTAGCGGGTTAAACCTGGAACCTGGCGCACGGTTCACGATGACTGGACCGTTGTCATCACTGTTCCATGATTAGTGAGGATTATTAGGGTGGATTTATAGGACTGCTGTTCCATGATTAGTGAGGATTATTAGGTTGGATTTATAGGACTGCTGCTCCATGATTAGAGAGGATTATTAGGGTGGATTTATAGGACTGCTGTTCCATGATTAGAGAGGATTATTAGGGTGGATTTATAGGACTGCTGTTCCATGATTAGAGAGGATTATTAGGGTGGATTTATAGGACTGCTGTTCCATGATTAGAGAGGATTATTAGGGTGGATTTATAGGACTGCTGTTCCATGATTAGAGAGGATTATTAGGGTGGATTTATAGGACTGCTGTTCCATGATTAGAGAGGATTATTAGGGTGGATTTATAGGACTGCTGTTCCGTGATTAGAGAGGATTATTAGGGTGGATTTATAGGACTGCTGTTCCATGATTAGAGAGGATTATTAGGGTGGATTTATAGGACTGCTGTTCCATGATTAGAGAGGATTATTAGGGTGGATTTATAGGACTGCTGTTCCATGATTAGAGAGGATTATTAGGGTGGATTTATAGGACTGCTGTTCCATGATTAGAGAGGATTATTAGGGTGGATTTATAGGACTGCTGTTCCATGATTAGAGATGATTATTAGGGTGGATTTATAGGACTGCTGTTCCATGATTAGAGAGGATTATTAGGGTGGATTTATAGGACTGCTGTTCCATGATTAGAGAGGATTATTAGGGTGGATTTATAGGACTGCTGTTCCATGATTAGAGAGGATTATTAGGGTGGATTTATAGGACTGCTGTTCCATGATTAGAGAGGATTATTAGGGTGGATTTATAGGACTGCTGTTCCATGATTAGAGAGGATTATTAGGGTGGATTTATAGGACTGCTGTTCCATGATTAGAGAGGATTATTAGGGTGGATTTATAGGACTGCTGTTCCATGATTAGTGAGGATTATTAGGTTGGATTTATAGGACTGCTGCTCCATGATTAGAGAGGATTATTAGGGTGGATTTATAGGACTGCTGTTCCATGATTAGAGAGGATTATTAGGGTGGATTTATAGGACTGCTGTTCCATGATTAGAGAGGATTATTAGGGTGGATTTATAGGACTGCTGTTCCATGATTAGAGATGATTATTAGGGTGGATTTATAGGACTGCTGTTCCATGATTAGAGAGGATTATTAGGGTGGATTTATAGGACTGCTGCTCCATGATTAGAGAGGATTATTAGGGTGGATTTATAGGACTGCTGTTCCATGATTAGAGAGGATTATTAGGGTGGATTTATAGGACTGCTGTTCCATGATTAGAGAGGATTATTAGGGTGGATTTATAGGACTGCTGTTCCATGATTAGAGAGGATTATTAGGGTGGATTTATAGGACTGCTGTTCCATGATTAGAGAGGATTATTAGGGTGGATTTATACACAGTTGCATGATTAGAGACGATTATTAGGGTGGATTTATACACAGTTCCATGATTAGAGAGGATTATTAGGGTGGATTTATAGGACTGCTGTTCCATGATTAGAGAGGATTATTAGGGTGGATTTATAGGACTGCTGTTCCATGATTAGAGAGGATTATTAGGGTGGATTTATAGGACTGCTGTTCCATGATTAGAGAGGATTATTAGGGTGGATTTATACACAGTTGCATGATTAGAGAGGATTATTAGGGTGGATTTATACACAGTTCCATGATTAGAGAGGATTATTAGGGTGGATTTATAGGACTGCTGTTCCATGATTAGAGAGGATTATTAGGGTGGATTTATAGGACTGCTGTTCCATGATTAGAGAGGATTATTAGTGTGGATTTATAGGACTGCTGTTCCATGATTAGAGAGGATTATTAGGGTGGATTTATAGGACTGCTGTTCCATGATTAGAGAGGATTATTAGTGTGGATTTATAGGACTGCTGTTCCATGATTAGAGAGGATTATTAGGGTGGATTTACAGGACTGCTGTTCCATGATTAGAGAGGATTATTAGGGTGGATTTACAGGACTGCTGTTCCATGATTAGAGAGGATTATTAGGGTAGATTTATACACAGTTGCATGATTAGAGAGGATTATTAGGGTGGATTTATAGGACTGCTGTTCCATGATTAGAGAGGATTATTAGGGTGGATTTATAGGACTGCTGTTCCATGATTAGAGAGGATTATTAGGGTGGATTTATAGGACTGCTGTTCCATGATTAGAGAGGATTATTAGGGTGGATTTATACACAGTTGCATGATTAGAGAGGATTATTAGGGTGGATTTATACACAGTTCCATGATTAGAGAGGATTATTAGGGTGGATTTATAGGACTGCTGTTCCATGATTAGAGAGGATTATTAGGGTGGATTTATAGGACTGCTGTTCCATGATTAGAGAGGATTATTAGTGTGGATTTATAGGACTGCTGTTCCATGATTAGAGAGGATTATTAGGGTGGATTTATAGGACTGCTGTTCCATGATTAGAGAGGATTATTAGGGTGGATTTATAGGACTGCTGTTCCATGATTAGAGATGATTATTAGGGTGGATTTATAGGACTGCTGTTCCATGATTAGAGAGGATTATTAGGGTGGATTTATAGGACTGCTGCTCCATGATTAGAGAGGATTATTAGGGTGGATTTATAGGACTGCTGTTCCATGATTAGAGAGGATTATTAGGGTGGATTTATAGGACTGCTGTTCCATGATTAGAGAGGATTATTAGGGTGGATTTATAGGACTGCTGTTCCATGATTAGAGAGGATTATTAGGGTGGATTTATAGGACTGCTGTTCCATGATTAGAGAGGATTATTAGGGTGGATTTATACACAGTTGCATGATTAGAGACGATTATTAGGGTGGATTTATACACAGTTCCATGATTAGAGAGGATTATTAGGGTGGATTTATAGGACTGCTGTTCCATGATTAGAGAGGATTATTAGGGTGGATTTATAGGACTGCTGTTCCATGATTAGAGAGGATTATTAGGGTGGATTTATAGGACTGCTGTTCCATGATTAGAGAGGATTATTAGGGTGGATTTATACACAGTTGCATGATTAGAGAGGATTATTAGGGTGGATTTATACACAGTTCCATGATTAGAGAGGATTATTAGGGTGGATTTATAGGACTGCTGTTCCATGATTAGAGAGGATTATTAGGGTGGATTTATAGGACTGCTGTTCCATGATTAGAGAGGATTATTAGTGTGGATTTATAGGACTGCTGTTCCATGATTAGAGAGGATTATTAGGGTGGATTTATAGGACTGCTGTTCCATGATTAGAGAGGATTATTAGTGTGGATTTATAGGACTGCTGTTCCATGATTAGAGAGGATTATTAGGGTGGATTTACAGGACTGCTGTTCCATGATTAGAGAGGATTATTAGGGTGGATTTACAGGACTGCTGTTCCATGATTAGAGAGGATTATTAGGGTAGATTTATACACAGTTGCATGATTAGAGAGGATTATTAGGGTGGATTTATACACAGTTCCATGATTAGAGAGGATTATTAGGGTGGATTTATACACAGTTCCATGATTAGAGAGGATTATTAGGGTGGATTTATACACAGTTCCATGATTAGTGGGGATTATTAGGGTGGATTTATACACAGTTCCATGATTAGAGAGGATTATTAGGGTGGATTTATACACAGTTCCATGATTAGAGAGGATTATTAGGGTGGATTTATACACAGTTCCATGATTAGAGAGGATTATTAGGGTGCATTTATACACAGTTCCATGATTAGAGAGGATTATTAGGGTGGATTTATACACAGTTCCATGATTAGAGAGGATTATTAGGGTGGATTTATACACAGTTCCATGATTAGAGAGGATTATTAGGGTGCATTTATACACAGTTCCATGATTAGAGAGGATTATTAGGGTGGATTTATACACAGTTCCATGATTAGAGACGATTATTAGGGTGGATTTATACACAGTTCCATGATTAGAGAGGATTATTAGGGTGGATTTATACACAGTTCCATGATTAGAGAGGATTATTAGGGTGGATTTATACACAGCTCCGTGATTAGTGAGGATTATTAGGGTAGATTTATAGGACTGCTGTTCCATGATTAGTGAGGATTATTAGGGTGGATTTATAGGACTGCTGTTCCATGATTAGAGAGGATTATTAGGGTGGATTTATAGGACTGCTGTTCCATGATTAGAGAGGATTATTAGGGTGGATTTATAGGACTGCTGTTCCATGATTAGAGAGGATTATTAGGGTGGATTTATAGGACTGCTGTTCCATGATTAGAGAGGATTATTAGGGTGGATTTATAGGACTGCTGTTCCATGATTAGAGAGGATTATTAGGGGGAGATTTATAGGACTGCTGTTCCATGATTAGAGAGGATTATTAGGGTGGATTTATAGGACTGCTGTTCCATGATTAGAGAGGATTATTAGGGTGGATTTATAGGACTGCTGTTCCATGATTAGAGAGGATTATTAGGGTGGATTTATAGGACTGCTGTTCCGTGATTAGAGAGGATTATTAGGGTGGATTTATAGGACTGCTGTTCCATGATTAGAGAGGATTATTAGGGTGGATTTATAGGACTGCTGTTCCATGATTAGAGAGGATTATTAGGGTGGATTTATAGGACTGCTGTTCCATGATTAGAGATGATTATTAGGGTGGATTAATAGGACTGCTGTTCCATGATTAGAGATGATTATTAGGGTGGATTTATAGGACTGCTGTTCCATGATTAGAGAGGATTATTAGGGTGGATTTATAGGACTGCTGTTCCATGATTAGAGAGGATTATTAGGGTGGATTTATAGGACTGCTGTTCCATGATTAGAGAGGATTATTAGGGTGGATTTATAGGACTGCTGTTCCATGATTAGAGAGGATTATTAGGGTGGATTTATAGGACTGCTGTTCCATGATTAGAGAGGATTATTAGGGTGGATTTATAGGACTGCTGTTCCATGATTAGAGAGGATTATTAGGGTGGATTTATAGGACTGCTGTTCCATGATTAGAGAGGATTATTAGGGTGGATTTAAAGGACTGCTGCTCAACCCCTAATGGACACTTTTCTCATCTTCCAGCATTTCATGGGTTGAACAATTTGAATATAGCAACTTTCAGGATGAATCAAACCACTGTATTCTTGATTCATCAATATATTTGGTGCGTAAAGGCACTCCTAACCTGTTTTTGTTTTATTCATAAATACTTTGCTAACCTTAAAAACTCCATAGGAACTATATAGAGAACAGTGTTGTAATGGGGACAATAACAGAGAGGACTATATAGAGAACAGTGTTGTAATGGGGACAGTAACATAGGAACTATATAGAGAACAGAGTTGTAATGGGGATAGTAACATAGGAACTATATAGAGAACAGTGTTGTAATGGGGACAGTAACATAGGAACTATATAGAGAACAGTGTTGTAATGGGGACAGTAACATAGGAACTATATAGAGAACAGTGTTGTAATGGGGACAGTAACATAGGAACTATATAGAGAACAGTGTTGTAATGGGGACAGTAACATAGGAACTATATAGAGAACAGTGTTGTAATGGGGACAGTAACATAGGAACTATATAGAGAACAGTGTTGTAATGGGGACAGTAACATAGGAACTATATAGAGAACAGTGTTGTAATGGGGACAGTAACATAGGAACTATATAGAGAACAGTGTTGTAATGGGGACAGTAACATAGGAACTATATAGAGAACAGTGTTGTAATGGGGACAGTAACAGAGAGGACTATATAGAGAACAGTGTTGTAATGGGGACAGTAACATAGGAACTATATAGAGAACAGTGTTGTAATGGGGACAGTAACATAGGAACTATATAGAGAACAGTGTTGTAATGGGGACAGTAACATAGGAACTATATAGAGAACAGTGTTGTAATGGGGACAGTAACAGAGAGGACTATATAGAGAACAGTGTTGTAATGGGGACAGTAACAGAGAGGACTATATAGAGAACAGTGTTGTAATGGGGACAGTAACAGAGAGGACTATATAGAGAACAGTGTTGTAATGGGGACAGTAACAGAGAGGACTATATAGAGAACAGTGTTGTAATGGGGACAGTAACATAGGAACTATATAGAGAACAGTGTTGTAATGGGGACAGTAACAGAGAGGATTATATAGAGAACAGTGTTGTAATGGGGACAGTAACAGAAAGGACTATATAGAGAACAGTGTTGTAATGGGGACAGTAACATAGGAACTATATAGAGAACAGTGTTGTAATGGGGACAGTAACAGAGAGGACTATATAGAGAACAGTGTTGTAATGGGGACAGTAACATAGGAACTATATAGAGAACAGTGTTGTAATGTGGACAGTAACAGAGAGGACTATATAGAGAACAGTGTTGTAATGGGGACAGTAACATAGGAACTATATAGAGAACAGTGTTGTAATGGGGACAGTAACAGAGAGGACTATATAGAGAACAGTGTTGTAATGGGGACAGTAACAGAGAGGACTATATAGAGAACATTGTTGTAATGGGGACAGTAACATAGGAACTATATAGAGAACAGTGTTGTAATGGGGACAGTAACAGAGAGGACTATATAGAGAACAGTGTTGTAATGGGGACAGTAACATAGGAACTATATAGAGAACAGTGTTGTAATGGGGACAGTAACATAGGAACTATATAGAGAACAGTGTTGTAATGGGGACAGTAACATAGGAACTATATAGAGAACAGTGTTGTAATGGGGACAGTAACAGAGAGGACTATATAGAGAACAGTGTTGTAATGGGGACAGTAACATAGGAACTATATAGAGAACAGTGTTGTAATGGGGACAGTAACATAGGAACTATATAGAGAACAGTGTTGTAATGGGGACAGTAACATAGGAACTATATAGAGAACAGTGTTGTAATGGGGACAGTAACATAGGAACTATATAGAGAACAGTGTTGTAATGGGGACAGTAACAGAGAGGACTATATAGAGAACAGTGTTGTAATGGGGACAGTAACATAGGAACTATATAGAGAACAGTGTTGTAATGGGGACAGTAACAGAGAGGACTATATAGAGAACAGTGTTGTAATGGGGACAGTAACATAGGAACTATATAGAGAACAGTGTTGTAATGGGGACAGTAACAGAGAGGACTATATAGAGAACAGTGTTGTAATGGGGACAGTAACATAGGAACTATATAGAGAACAGTGTTGTAATGGGGACAGTAACAGAGAGGACTATATAGAGAACAGTGTTGTAATGGGGACAGTAACATAGGAACTATATAGAGAACAGTGTTGTAATGGGGACAGTAACATAGGAACTATATAGAGAACAGTGTTGTAATGGGGACAGTAACATAGGAACTATATAGAGAACAGTGTTGTAATGGGGACAGTAACATAGGAACTATATAGAGAACAGTGTTGTAATGGGGACAGTAACATAGGAACTATATAGAGAACAGTGTTGTAATGGGGACAGTAACATAGGAACTATATAGAGAACAGTGTTGTAATGGGGACAGTAACATAGGAACTATATAGAGAACAGTGTTGTAATGGGGACAGTAACAGAGAGGACTATATAGAGAACAGTGTTGTAATGGGGACAGTAACATAGGAACTATATAGAGAACAGTGTTGTAATGGGGACAGTAACATAGGAACTATATAGAGAACAGTGTTGTAATGGGGACAGTAACATAGGAACTATATAGAGAACAGTGTTGTAATGGGGACAGTAACAGAGAGGACTATATAGAGAACAGTGTTGTAATGGGGACAGTAACAGAGAGGACTATATAGAGAACAGTGTTGTAATGGGGACAGTAACAGAGAGGACTATATAGAGAACAGTGTTGTAATGGGGACAGTAACAGAGAGGACTATATAGAGAACAGTGTTGTAATGGGGACAGTAACATAGGAACTATATAGAGAACAGTGTTGTAATGGGGACAGTAACAGAGAGGACTATATAGAGAACAGTGTTGTAATGGGGACAGTAACAGAAGGACTATATAGAGAACAGTGTTGTAATGGGGACAGTAACATAGGAACTATATAGAGAACAGTGTTGTAATGGGGACAGTAACAGAGAGGACTATATAGAGAACAGTGTTGTAATGGGGACAGTAACATAGGAACTATATAGAGAACAGTGTTGTAATGGGGACAGTAACAGAGAGGACTATATAGAGAACAGTGTTGTAATGGGGACAGTAACATAGGAACTATATAGAGAACAGTGTTGTAATGGGGACAGTAACAGAGAGGACTATATAGAGAACAGTGTTGTAATGGGGACAGTAACAGAGAGGACTATATAGAGAACATTGTTGTAATGGGGACAGTAACATAGGAACTATATAGAGAACAGTGTTGTAATGGGGACAGTAACAGAGAGGACTATATAGAGAACAGTGTTGTAATGGGGACAGTAACATAGGAACTATATAGAGAACAGTGTTGTAATGGGGACAGTAACATAGGAACTATATAGAGAACAGTGTTGTAATGGGGACAGTAACATAGGAACTATATAGAGAACAGTGTTGTAATGGGGACAGTAACAGAGAGGACTATATAGAGAACAGTGTTGTAATGGGGACAGTAACATAGGAACTATATAGAGAACAGTGTTGTAATGGGGACAGTAACATAGGAACTATATAGAGAACAGTGTTGTAATGGGGACAGTAACATAGGAACTATATAGAGAACAGTGTTGTAATGGGGACAGTAACATAGGAACTATATAGAGAACAGTGTTGTAATGGGGACAGTAACAGAGAGGACTATATAGAGAACAGTGTTGTAATGGGGACAGTAACATAGGAACTATATAGAGAACAGTGTTGTAATGGGGACAGTAACAGAGAGGACTATATAGAGAACAGTGTTGTAATGGGGACAGTAACATAGGAACTATATAGAGAACAGTGTTGTAATGGGGACAGTAACAGAGAGGACTATATAGAGAACAGTGTTGTAATGGGGACAGTAACATAGGAACTATATAGAGAACAGTGTTGTAATGGGGACAGTAACAGAGAGGACTATATAGAGAACAGTGTTGTAATGGGGACAGTAACATAGGAACTATATAGAGAACAGTGTTGTAATGGGGACAGTAACATAGGAACTATATAGAGAACAGTGTTGTAATGGGGACAGTAACAGAGAGGACTATATAGAGAACAGTGTTGTAATGGGGACAGTAACATAGGAACTATATAGAGAACAGTGTTGTAATGGGGACAGTAACATAGGAACTATATAGAGAACAGTGTTGTAATGGGGACAGTAACAGAGAGGACTATATAGAGAACAGTGTTGTAATGGGGACAGTAACATAGGAACTATATAGAGAACAGTGTTGTAATGGGGACAGTAACAGAGAGGACTATATAGAGAACAGTGTTGTAATGGGGACAGTAACATAGGAACTATATAGAGAACAGTGTTGTAATGGGGACAGTAACATAGGAACTATATAGAGAACAGTGTTGTAATGGGGACAGTAACATAGGAACTATATAGAGAACAGTGTTGTAATGGGGACAGTAACATAGGAACTATATAGAGAACAGTGTTGTAATGGGGACAGTAACATAGGAACTATATAGAGAACAGTGTTGTAATGGGGACAGTAACAGAGAGGACTATATAGAGAACAGTGTTGTAATGGGGACAGTAACAGAGAGGACTATATAGAGAACAGTGTTGTAATGGGGACAGTAACATAGGAACTATATAGAGAACAGTGTTGTAATGGGGACAGTAACAGAGAGGACTATATAGAGAACAGTGTTGTAATGGGGACAGTAACATAGGAACTATATAGAGAACAGTGTTGTAATGGGGACAGTAACATAGGAACTATATAGAGAACAGTGTTGTAATGGGGACAGTAACATAGGAACTATATAGAGAACAGTGTTGTAATGGGGACAGTAACATAGGAACTATATAGAGAACAGTGTTGTAATGGGGACAGTAACATAGGAACTATATAGAGAACAGTGTTGTAATGGGGACAGTAACATAGGAACTATATAGAGAACAGTGTTGTAATGGGGACAGTAACAGAGAGGACTATATAGAGAACAGTGTTGTAATGGGGACAGTAACATAGGAACTATATAGAGAACAGTGTTGTAATGGGGACAGTAACATAGGAACTATATAGAGAACAGTGTTGTAATGGGGACAGTAACATAGGAACTATATAGAGAACAGTGTTGTAATGGGGACAGTAACATAGGAACTATATAGAGAACAGTGTTGTAATGGGGACAGTAACAGAGAGGACTATATAGAGAACAGTGTTGTAATGGGGACAGTAACAGAGAGGACTATATAGAGAACAGTGTTGTAATGGGGACAGTAACATAGGAACTATATAGAGAACAGTGTTGTAATGGGGACAGTAACAGAGAGGACTATATAGAGAACAGTGTTGTAATGGGGACAGTAACAGAGAGGACTATATAGAGAACAGTGTTGTAATGGGGACAGTAACATAGGAACTATATAGAGAACAGTGTTGTAATGGGGACAGTAACATAGGAACTATATAGAGAACAGTGTTGTAATGGGGACAGTAACAGAGAGGACTATATAGAGAACAGTGTTGTAATGGGGACAGTAACATAGGAACTATATAGAGAACAGTGTTGTAATGGGGACAGTAACATAGGAACT
>NW_028161212.1:0-10000 GCF_964263955.1 Coregonus lavaretus
CATCATATTGTGTTGTATTAGTGACAGCACACTGAGTTCACACATCATATTGTGTTGTATTAGTGACAGTACACTGAGTTCACACATCATATTGTGTTGTATTAGTGACAGTACACTGAGTTCACACATCATATTGTGTTGTATTATGGACAGTACACTGAGTTCACACATCATATTGTGTTGTATTAGTGACAGTACACTGAGTTTACGCATCATATTGTGTTGTATTAGTGACAGTACACTGAGTTCACACATCATATTGTGTTGTATTAGTGACAGTACACTGACTTCACACATCATATTGTGTTGTATTAGTGACAGTACACTGAGTTCACGCATCATATTGTGTTGTATTAGTGACAGTACACTGAGTTCACACATCATATTGTGTTGTATTCGTGACAGTACACTGAGTTCACACATCATATTGTGTTGTATTAGTGACAGTACACTGAGTTCACACATCATATTGTGTTGTATTAGTGACAGTACACTGAGTTCACACATCATATTGTGTTGTATTAGTGACAGTACACTGACTTCACACATCATATTGTGTTGTATTAGTGACAGTACACTGAGTTCACACATCATATTGTGTTGTATTAGTGACAGTATACTGAGTTCACACATCATATTGTGTTGTATTAGTGACAGTACACTGAGTTCACACATCATATTGTGTTGTATTAGTGACAGTACACTGAGTTCACACATCATATTGTGTTGTATTAGTGACAGTACACTGAGTTCACGCATCATATTGTGTTGTATTAGTGACAGTACACTGAGTTCACACATCATATTGTGCACTATTATGTTGCAATAGTCATGGAGAGAATCACATCAATCTTTAAATATGATATCCAACAACAGCTGCTATTCTCTGCAATGCCTACCTCACGGTACAGAACATAGTTCCCAACCTTTATGATTAATCCTGGCTCAGATCCAGTCTAGCTACAATCTCCACTCTGTTTAATGTGATCCGACTAGAAGTCATTAGTTCAATGTATTCTATACGTACTTCACAGTAGAATGTTTTGAGTGGCGTGGCCAATTTGGGGTACAGATCCAGTTTAGGGGGGCCACACACACACACACACTCTACACACGTACATTGTAATATTGTTGTATGGTGGTATTATACATTTTGTATTGTAGATATGTAGTGGTGTAATAATGTTATATGATGTTCTGTTTTATCTTTTGTTTTATGTGTGATGTAAGAACCTTGATGTGTTTGGACCCCAGGAAGAGTAGCTGCTGCCTTGGCAGGAACTAATGGGGATCCATAATAAACCCCAGGAAGAGTAGCTGCTGCCTTGGCAGGAACTAATGGGGATCCATAATAAACCCCAGGAAGAGTAGCTGCTGCCTTGGCAGGAACTAATGGGGATCCATAATAAACCCCAGGAGGAGTAGCTGCTGCCTTGGCAGGAACTAATGGGGATCCATAATAAACCCCAGGAAGAGTAGCTGCTGCCTTGGCAGGAACTAATGGGGATCCTTAATAAACCCCAGGAAGAGTAGCTGCTGCCTTGGCAGGATCTAATGGGGATCCATAATAAACCCCAGGAAGAGTAGCTGATGCCTTGGCAGGAACTAATGGGGATCCATAATAAACCCCAGGAAGAGTAGCTGCTGCCTTGGCAGGAACTAATGGGGATCCATAATAAACCCCAGGAAGAGTAGCTGCTGCCTTGGCAGGAACTAATGGGGATCCATAATAAACCCCAGGAAGAGTAGCTGCTGCCTTGGCAGGAACTAATGGGGATCCTTAATAAACCCCAGGAAGAGTAGCTGCTGCCTTGGCATGAACTAATGGGGATCCATAATAAACTCCAGGAAGAGTAGCTGCTGCCTTGGCAGGAACTAATGGGGATCCATAATAAACCCCAGGAAGGGTAGCTGCTGCCTTGGCAGGAACTAATGGGGATCCATAATAAACCCCAAGAAGAGTAGCTGCTGCCTTGGCAGGATCTAATGGGGATCCATAATAAACCCCAGGAAGAGTAGCTGCTGCCTTGGCAGGAACTAATGGGGATCCATAATAAATCCCAGGAAGAGTAGCTGCTGCCTTGGCAGGATCTAATGGGGATCCATAATAAACCCCAGGAAGAGTAGCTGCTGCCTTGGCAGGAACTAATGGGGATCCATAATAAACCCCAGGAAGAGTAGCTGCTGCCTTGGCAGGATCTAATGGGGATCCATAATAAACCCCAGGAAGAGTAGCTGCTGCCTTGGCAGGAACTAATGGGGATCCATAATAAACCCCAGGAAGAGTAGCTGCTGCCTTGGCAGGAACTAATGGGGATCCATAATAAACCCCAGGAAGAGTAGCTGCTGCCTTGGCAGGAACTAATGGGGATCCATAATAAACCCCAGGAAGAGTAGCTGCTGCCTTGGCAGGAACTAATGTGGATCCATAATAAACCCCAGGAAGAGTAGCTGTTGCCTTGGCAGGATCTAATGGGGATCCATAATAAACCCCAGGAAGAGTAGCTGCTGCCTTGGCAGGAACTAATGGGGATCCATAATAAACCCCAGGAAGAGTAGCTGCTGCCTTGGCAGGAACTTACGGGGATCCTTAATAAACCCCAGGAAGAGTAGCTGCTGCCTTGGCAGGAACTAACGGGGATCCATAATAAACCCCAGGAAAGGTAGCTGCTGCCTTGGCAGGAACTAATGGGGATCCATAATAAACCCCAGAAAGAGTAGCTGCTGCCTTGGCAGGAACTAATGGGGATCCATAATAAACCCAAGTAAGAGTAGCTGCTGCCTTGGCAGGAACTAATGGGGATCTATAATAATCCCCAGGAAGAGTAGCTGCTGCCTTGGCAGGATCTAATGGGGATCCAAAATAAACCCCAGGAAAGGTAGCTGCTGCCTTGGCAGGAACTAATGGGGATCCATAATAAACCCCAGGAAAGGTAGCTGCTGCCTTGGCAGGAACTAATGGAGATCCATAATAAACCCCAGGAAGAGTAGCTGATGCCTTGGCAGGATCTAATGGGGATCCATAATAAACCCCAGGAAGAGTAGCTGCTGCCTTGGCAGGAACTAATGGGGATCCATAATAAACCCCAGGAAGAGTAGCTGCTGCCTTGGCAGGAACTAACGGGGATCCTTAATAAACCCCAGGAAGAGTAGCTGCTGCCTTGGCAGGAACTAACAGGGTCCATAATAAACCCCAGGAAAGGTAGCTGCTGCCTTGGCAGGAACTAATGGGGATCCATAATAAACCCCAGGAAGAGTAGCTGCTGCCTTGGCAGGAACTAATGGGGATCCATAATAAACCCAAGGAAGTGTAGCTGCTGCCTTGGCAGGAACTAATGGGGATCTATAATAATCCCCAGGAAGAGTAGCTGCTGCCTTGGCAGGATCTAATGGGGATCCAAAATAAACCCCAGGAAAGGTAGCTGCTGCCTTGGCAGGAACTAATGGGGATCCATAATAAACCCCAGGAAAGGTAGCTGCTGCCTTGGCAGGAACTAATGGAGATCCATAATAAACCCCAGGAAGAGTAGCTGATGCCTTGGCAGGAACTAATGGGGATCCATAATAAACCCCAGGAAGAGTAGCTGCTGCCTTGGCAGGAACTAATTGGGATCCATAATAAACCCCAGGAAGAGTAGCTGCTGCCTTGGCAGGAACTAATGGGGATCCATAATAAACCCCAGGAAGAGTAGCTGCTGCCTTGGCAGGATCTAATGGGGATCCATAATAAACCCCAGGAAGAGTAGCTGATGCCTTGGCAGGATCTAATGGGGATCCATAAAAAATACAAATATAAATAACATTTTGAACCTTAATCAATGCAAGGTGGATTTTTTCAACATAATGATGATGGTTCAACACATTAAATGACAGACATTTTACATTTTAGTCATTTAGCAGAGGCTCTTATCCAGTGCAATCTAACCAACAACCCTGGCGTTGCAAGTGTCATGCTCTACCAACTGAGCCAAACGAGACCTTGAGTTTAGGTTTGGTACATTTCCCTGTTCAAATAAATTATAAATCAATTACTTGTTACAGTGTTTGCATTCAAGGTCAGGATTCTATATAAGGGTATTAGCATACAGCAGTAAATTCACTTGAAAGTGCCATCCAGCGTGCGAATTATAGCGTGATATTCAGGAATTATAGTGTGATATTCAGGAATTATAGCGTGATATTCAGGAATTATAGTGGGATATTCAGGAATTATAGCGTGATATTCAGGAATTATAGCGTGATATTCAGGAATTATATTGGGATATTCAGGAATTATAGCGTGATATTCAGGAATTATAGCGTGATATTCAGGAATTATAGCGTGATATTCAGGAATTATAGCGTGATATTCAGGAATTATAAAGGAAATTCAGGGAGTCTCTATCAAATAACAGGACCTTCTATGTGTGCACGCGCTTGCATGCACACAAAACATTTTATGGGCTTCATAGTAAAGACTTTTAATTTAACTGTAAGAATGTATTACCTTTTAATGTGTCTTGAACACAACCAGTCATGATGTTTTCATCTAACTGTCAAACAAATCACTTCAAAAAGTAGGTTAAGTAGGTTACCCTGCGCACATTCATCTCCTCTAAAATAAATCCAGCATCTGAACAGTGCATTGTGCACTAGGGTTGAATGGGGGGGAACCCGGTTACTGAGATTTACCGGGATTTACCGCCCAAAACCACTCAATTTTCCCGGGATAAATGTCTGCGAGAAACCGGTACATTTTAATAAATGATTTATATGAACAGCATGGTGTGAAATGGAACTGTTAAATGATATGCAGTGTCTAAATCGGTCTTCTCTATGCCCTCTGTATGATGAATCAACGCTCAGGGTGGGGACAGACAGCCCGTCTCAGATAGGAGCGCAGTTCACAATGCATGTAGACCTATCCTCTCATCATGGTAACTTTTTTTCTTGTGACAGGTAGGCCTACGTTTGCTGCAGCATAGCCTATGCTACAGTAACATAAAGACTGAATGCACATCTAATTTACCCATCTCCATCTGGCTTTCGGGGGTCACTTTATTTTTTAATTGTAAAGATTTTTTTATTTTTTTATTGCAGCTGCAGTTTTAAAACAGCCTATCACTCGAATGTCATTGCTTTAAATCAGTGCACGCACGAGCACTTCTCTCGCAGTATTTCTCTCTCTCCATCAACTCCATTCAAAATAGATAATACTGTTCTAGATTGATATATAGTACTATATATATATACAGTAGATGTCCTAGTCTACCTCTTTCAGGTAATACTTTTTTGTTAACGTCATTTAGCAGACGCTCTTATCCAGAGCGACTTGCAGTTAGTGAGTGCATACATTTTTCATACTGGCCCCCCCGTGGGAATCGAACCCACATCCCTGGCGTTGCAAGCGCCATGCTCTACCAACTGAGCTACAGGAGGCCTACATTCAATGCAGTGTTAGCCTTATATTAAGCTAATTAATGATGGGTTATGCATAATAAGCTTCTAACTTATAGCCTCTGTCTCTTGCGCAATACACACGCACCTGTACTCCGCTGACCTCGCTCCTTAAAAAACGCTCCTTAGCTCTTGGGACCAATGCAGAAAAAGCTAGACTAGAATAGCTTGCTGGGCATTATTATGTTTAGCATTTCTTATACCAATAGACTATTCGAAGAGGGACGCAAGCTCTTGTTTGCTGAATGTTAAATACAGCAGCCAATAGAACTCACGGGCAGTTTGAAAGAAAAGCGAACGCGCGTCGGCGGTAGAATATAGCAGTTATTTATTCAGACCCGTAACCATTCAATCTTGGTGAAGAGAAGTGAAAAGCCTTCTGCATCTGATTCTAGTCCTGTTAGGATTCAAGAATGTCATTAGGATGTTGAAGATAAGGACAACAAAACGTATTTAATGTAACCGTTGAAAGGGAGGAAGGACTGAAGAAGCAACAATAGAGAGAGAGAGAGAGAGGAGGTAGGCTAATAACATTAGAGGAAATATTATGAAAGGCATATACAGTGCCTTCGGAAAGTATTCAGACCCCTTGACTTTTTCCACTTTTTGTTACACAATTCGACACACAATACCCCATAATGACAAAGCGAAAAACGTTTTTTATACATTTTTGCTAATTTATTAAAAATAAAAAAACTGAAATACCTTACTTACATAAGTATTCAGACCCTTTGCTATGACACTCGAAATTGAGCTCAGGTGCATCCTGTTTTCCATTGATCATCCTTGAGATGTTTCTACAACTTGATTGGAGTCCACCTGTGGTAAATTCAATTGATTGGAAATTATTTGGAAAGGCACACACCTGTCTACAGTGGATTGCGAAAGTATTCACCCCCCTTGGCATTTTTCCTATTTTGTTGCCTTACAACCTGGAATTAAAATGGATTTTTTGGGGGTTTGTATCATTTGATTTACACAACATGCCTACCACTTTGAAGATGCAACATATTTTTTATTGTGAAAAAAAACAAAACAAAAAACAGAACTTGAGCGTGCATAACTATTCACCCCCCCAAAGTCAATACTTTGTAGAGCCACCTTTTGCAGCAATTACAGCTGCAAGTCTCTTGGGGTATGTCTCTATAAGCTTGGCACATCTAGCCACTGGGATTTTTGCTCATTCTTCAAGGCAAAACTGCTCCAGCCCAAGTTGGATGGGTTCCGCTGGTGTACAGCAATCTTTAAGTCATACCACAGATTCTCTATTGGATTTGAGGTCTGAGCTTTGACTAGGCCATTCCAAGACATTTAAATGTTTCCCCTTAAACCACTTAAGTGTTGCTTTAGCAGTATGCTTAGGGTCATTGTCCTGTCTCTATAAGCATGGCACATCTCAGCTCAGGTAGCATCAGACTTGAATTTTCGAGCAAATCTCTAATCAAATCCAGACATATTTATAGGTCTATTTACTGTATATGCTTTATAATGTAAGTCGCTCTGGATAAGAGCGTCTGCTAAATGACTCAAATGTAAAATGTAATAATGCTTTTGTATGACACTTCCGGCTTTGGCGGGAAATAATGGGTTACCAGGGAGAAAGTGATTTATTCTCGTGACGGAAAAGTTGTGAAAAACCGGGAAAATATACAACCCTACTGTGCAACCTCCATTTGAACAGAAAGGGACATCTTATCACAAACACCATAAGGGTAATGACATTCAGTATACAAAGTTGCCATTGTCTCAAGTTTGGGGTAGTGAGTCTCAAGTTTGGGGTAGCTACTTTTCACCATAAAAATGCACCTTAATGTAAGATAGCCTACTATTCCTAATGTAATTAAATAGTCATAATTTAGGCTAATAATATAACTCAATCACTGTTCTTAAAAAAGACTGTTAAATGCAGCGCTTGGTGGAGGAGGCCTTTGCATATCAAATATGTTTATTTTCCTTTCTTTACACAGGAAAAATGTGGCCTTTTATAAACACATTTCATGCAATTCTACTACACTTTACATGACTGGAGACATTAGCAGAATATATATTTTTTTAATACGACAAAGATTACAGGTTAGCCTATACTCTGCTGACAAACAGAACATTTAAACAATGTTGTCTGCAACTATCTAATACGTCTACGAATGTCACGAGTGTCAGTGTAATGCGGTGGATCGAAGTCAGGCGCAGGACACAGAACTCGAAGAAACGTACTTTACTGAAATAAGTAAAGAATCCAATACATAATACCTCCACACAGGGAGGAACAAACCCGCTCACCAACGACACACGAAATGGAAAAACAAACACGTACAAAACACATTGGGAGCCACCGGGTTAAATAGGGAAGGAGTAATCACGTACAGTGGGGAAAAAAGTATTTAGTCAGCCACCAATTGTGCAAGTTCTCCCACTTAAAAAGATGAGAGAGGCCTGTAATTTTCATCATAGGTACACGTCAACTATGACAGACATATTGAGATTTTTTTTTCCAGAAAATCACATTGTAGGATTTTTTATGAATTTATTTGCAAATTATGGTGGAAAATAAGTATTTGGTCACCTACAAACAAGCAAGATTTCTGGCTCTCACAGACCTGTAACTTCTTCTTTAAGAGGCTCCTCTGTCCTCCACTCGTTACCTGTATTAATGGCACCTGTTTGAACTTGTTATCAGTATAAAAGACACCTGTCCACAACGTCAAACAGTCACACTCCAAACTCCACTATGGCCAAGACCAAAGAGCTGTCAAAGGACACCAGAAAAAATGTGTAGACCTGCACCAGGCTGGGAAGACTGAATCTGCAATAGGTAAGCAGCTTGGTTTGAAGAAATCAACTGTGGGAGCAATTATTAGGAAATGGAAGACATACAAGACCACTGATAATCTCCCTCGATCTGGGGCTCCACGCAAGATCTCACCCCGTCGGGTCAAAATGATCACAAGAACGGTGAGCAAAAATCCCAGAACCACACGGGGGGATCTAGTGAATGACCTGCAGAGAGCTGGGACCAAAGTAACAAAGCCTACCATCAGTAACACACTACGCCGCCAGGGACTCAAATCCTGCAGTGCCAGACGTGTCCCCCTGCTTAAGCCAGTACATGTCCAGGCCCATCTGAAGTTTGCTAGAGTGCATTTGGATGATCCAGAAGAGGATTGGGAGAATGTCATATGGTCAGATGAAACCAAAATATAACTTTTTGGTAAAAACTCAACTTGTCGTGTTTGGAGGACAAAGAATGCTGAGTTGCATCCAAAGAACACCATACCTACTGTGAAGCATGGGGGTGGAAACATCATGCTTTGGGGCTGTTTTTCTGCAAAGGGACCAGGACGACTGATCCGTGTAAAGGAAAGAATGAATGGGGCCATGTATTTTGAGATTTTGAGTGAAAACCGTCTTCCATCAGCAAGGGCATTGAAGATGAAACGTGGCTGGGTCTTTCAGCATGACAATGATCCCAAACACACCGCCCGGGCAACGAAGGAGTGGCTTCGTAAGAAGCATTTTAAGGTCCTGGAGTGGCCTAGCCAGTCTCCAGATCTCAACCCCATAGAAAATCTTTGGAGGGAGTTGAAAGTCTATGTTGCCCAGCGAGAGCCCCAAAACATCACTGCTCTAGAGGAGATCTGCATGGAGGAATGGGCCAAAATACCAGCCACAGTGTGTGAAAACCTTGTGAAGACTTACAGAAAACGTTTGACCTGTGTCATTGCCAACAAAGGGTTTATAACAAAGTATTGAGAAACGTTTGTTATTGACCAAATACTTATTTTCCACCATAATTTGCAAATAAATTCATAAAAAATCCTACAATGTGATTTTCTGGATTTGTTTTTCTCATTTTGTCTGTCATAGTTGACGTGTACCTATGATGAAAATTGCAGGCCTCTCTCATCTTTTTAAGTGGGAGAACTTGCACAATTGGTGGCTGACTAAATACTTTTTCCCCCCACTGTAATGGGAAACAGGTGTGTAACAATCAGACAACAGGTGCAACATAGAAACAGAGAACATAGATCGGTGGCAGCTAGTACTCCGGTGACGACGAACGCCGCAGCCTGCCCGAGCAAGGAGGAGGGGCAGCCGCGGCAGAATCCGTGACAACGAAAAGTACAATATGACGTCCATCTAACCTGAAGGAGGAGATTATTGTCAAGTGGCACTGACCCAATGATAAAGACAGGGAACATGTGCACTCGCCGGGGATATGGCTCTCTGCTGCATGCTGCAAATAAGGCTACTGTTCGTTCAGTCAAGTTGAGACTTTTTATAACTAAAAGACAGTTTGGCGTTTTTTCATTGTGTTCTCTTTACAGCAATAGCCATTTGCTTTCCAAACTATGTTTTCCTGCGATTGTATTTTGAAATATTGCGATATGTCTGGTCGAGCTTCTCTTTCACTGCTACTCAACAATCATCAATTTGGTGTTTGCCGCGCGCTTCCGACAAGCAATTTAAAACAATCCACAGCAAAAAACAAAATCTGATCCTCCATGTTTTTATTGATTTCTGTACAGAAAGGAGTATGTTAATTAAGCTATATAATTTGGGCAAT
>NW_028161212.1:17500-35000 GCF_964263955.1 Coregonus lavaretus
GAAGCTTCTGATAGGCTAATTGACATCATTTGAGTCAATTGGAGGTGTACGTGTGGATGTATTTCAAGGCCTACCTTCAAACTCAGTTCCTCTTTGCTTGACATCATGGGAAAATCAAAATAAATCAGCCAAGACCTCAGAAAAAAGGTATAGACCTCCACAAGTCTGGTTCATCCTTGGGAGCAATTTCCAAACGCCTGAAGGTACCACGTTCATCTGTACAAACAACAGTACGCAAGTATAAACACCATGGGACCACGCAGCCGTCATACCGCTCAGGAAGGAGACGCGTTCTGTCTCCTAGAGATAAATACTTTGGTGCGAAAGGTGGAAATCAATCCCAAAACAACAGCAAAGGACCTTGTGAAGATGCTGGGGGAAACAGGTACACAAGTATCTATATCCATATTAAAACGAGTCCTATATCGACATAACCTGAAAGACCGCTCAGCAAGGAAGAAGCCAATGCTCCAAAACCGCCATAAAAAAGCCAGACTACGGTTTGCAACTGCACATGGGGACAAAGATCGTACTTTTTGGAGAAATGTCCTCTGGTCTGATGAAACAAAGATAGAACTGTTTGACCATAATGACCATCGTTATGTTTGGAGGAAAAAGGGGGTTGCTTGCAAGCCAAAGAACACCATCCCAACCGTGAAGCACAGGGGTGGCAGCATCATGCTGTGGGGGTGCTTTGCTGCAGGAGGGACTGGTGCACTTCACAAAATAGATTGCATCATGAGGAAGGAAAATTATGTGGATATATTGAAGCAACATCTCAAGACACCAGTCAGGAAGTTAAAGCTTGGTAGCAAATGGGTCTTCCAAATTGACAATGACCCCAAGCATATTTCCAAAGTTGTGGCAAAATGGCTTAAGGACAACAAAGTCAAGGTAGTGGAGTGGCCATTGCAAAGCCCTGATCTCAATCCTATAGAAAATGTGTGGGCAGAACTGAAAAAGCGTGTGCGAGCAAGGAGGCCTACAAACCTGACTCAGTTACACCAGCTCTGTCAGGAGGAATGGGCCAAAATTCACCCAATTTATTGTGGGACGCTTGTGGGAGGCTACCCGAAACGTTTGACCCAAGTTAAACAATTTAAAGTCAATGCTACCAAATACTAATTGAGTGTATGTAAGCTTCTGACCCACTGGGAATGTGATGAAAGAAATAAAAGCTGAAAAAAATCATTCTCTCTACTATTATTCTGACATTTCACATTCTTAAAATAAAGTGGTTATCCTAACTGACCTAAGACAGGGAGTTTTTACTAGGATTAAATGTCAGGAATTGTGAAAAACTGAGTTTAAATGTATTTGGCTAAGGTGTATGTAAACTTCCGACTTCAACTGTACATATACTGTATATATACACTGAGTGTACAAAACATTACATGACATAGACTGACCAGGTGAATCCAGGGGAAAGCTATGATCCCTTATTGATGGCAGCTGTTAAATCCACTTCAATCAGTGTTGATGAAGGGGAGGAGACAGGTTAAAGAAGGATTGCTAAGCCCTGAGACATGGATTGTGTATGTGTGCCATTCAGAGGGTGAATGGGCAAGAACAAATATTTAAGTGGCTTTGAATGGGGTATGGTAGTAGGTGCAAGACGCACCGGTTTGTGTCAAGAACTGCAACACTGCTGGGTTTTTCATGCTCAACAGTTTCCAGTGTGTATCAAGAATGGTCCACCACCTAAAGGACATCCAGTCAACTTGACACAACTGTGGGAAGCATTGGAGTCAACATGTGCCAGCATCCCTGTGGAATGCATTCAACACCTTGTAGAGTCCATGCCCCGATGAATTGAGGCTGTTCTGAGGGCAAAAGGGGGTGAAACTCAGTATTAGGAAGGCAATCTTAATGTTTTATACTCTCAGTGTATATTTATTTATTTTTGCATTTCGTATGATATGTTATGAATCCAATTCGTACTATACACTGTGTGTTACAAATTAGTTCTGCTTAAGATCCTGGAGCGCATATTTAACAGTTGATAAAAGCAGTAATTTATTATACAAATACACATTTATAAATGCCATGTTGCACTTTTCACCGACGTTGATACAAATGGTCTGATTGCCAAAGAATCTAATCTAAAAAAAAAAGCCTTCTATCTGTTTTTCGCATTAAATATCACTGCAGGTGTGTGTCTAACCGCTTCTCAGTCGTGATTGCACGAATGTGATAGTTTTCCCCTCAATGCTGTTGACCTTTCCATTCTGAGCTGAAACAAGCCACTTCGCGTGCAGTGGAAAATGTAGTCCGCGTTCCAAACGGCACCCTATTCCCTACATAGTGCACTACTTTTGACCAGAGCCCAATTGGATAGATACATAGATAATAGGGTGCCATATGGGACCCAGTAGTATCTTTCATTTATGTAATCTCTCCTCTAAAAAATGAAGTGTATCTTACGTAACTCTAGTTAGCGGCATCGCAACAGAAGTATGTCACGCTTGACACTGAATTTGGACATGGTGCTAGCACCGTGTGTGTGTGTGTTGAGAGAGTGAAAGAGCATGTGTGTGTGTGTGTTTGAGAAAGAGCCAAAGAAAAGCCATGGCAAGTAACAACTTAAATAGCATGAGTCCTTTTCACAGAACAACAGATGGAGAAAGCCATACTTGGTAATGGCATATGCTAAGGACCTTACAATGTCTCAGAACTGCTCAGTAAATGTATGCAAATCACCCTGGTCATTCACTTTTGATGTCTTTAGTGCCGCTGGGACATGATGGCTTTGAACAGCAACAGCAGCGGCACTGGCAAATTATAATACAACATCTGTCTATTCAGAGATCTCTCCAACAGCACAGTAGACAGTACATAAAACACCGTAATGACTCCTTCATAATAACTCCTTCATAATAACTAATTCAGAATAACTAATTTATAATAACTCCTTCCATAATAACTTCTTCATAATAACTCCTTCATAATAACTCCTTCATAATTACCACTTCATAATTACCACTTCACAATAATTTCTTCAGAATAACTTATTCAGAATAACTCCTTCGTAATAACTCCTTCATAATAACTCCTTCATAATAACTCCTTCATAATAACTCCTTTGTAATAACTCCATAATAACTCCTTCATAATAACTCCTTTATAATAACTCCATAATAACTCCATAATAACTCCTTCATAATAACTCCTTCCGTCTCATCCCTCTCTGCACTTTCCTCATTGAACTGTTCTAACACAAAATTGTGCATCCCAAATGCCACCCTATTTCCTATGTAGTGCAATTATTTTTTCCCTAGTCCCATAGGGCTCTGGTTAAAAGTAGTACACTGTAGGGTGCCATTTGGGACACAAGCTAAGACATACTCCTCAGACTTCAGAGTAATTGCCTTTCTACCCCCACTACCCGTGTTACTGTGTGGTTCCCAAATGCCACCCTGTTCTCTTCATAGTGCACTAAATTACCAGGACCCATAAGGCTCTGGTCAAAAGTAGTGCATTATAATGAATTGGGGTGCCGTTTGGGACGTGAGCTCTGTGTGCCGGCGGGAGTTGAAACAGGCAGCTATGTGTGAAATTATGTCTTCTTTTTAATTCTATTTTTTTTTCGTAAACTTCTTTGTATATTTCCAGCATGCTCTTGTACGTTTTTTTTGTATTTCCCCAATATACTGTACATATGAGGTATATTCTTCACATTCAGTGATCCCATTGAAATGAAGATAAATATGTTGCTGCTTTTGGCTTCAGGACCCTCTGGATCAGTTCATTTGTTGCATGATTATATTTGGTTTCCATCTATAATCATCCAATAATTGTAGGGAACACTTCCTTCCTCTTCATAATGGAGTGTTAGGTTTCTTTCATGAAATGTCAATGAGTTCACACATTTTACATTTACATTTTAGTCATTTAGCAGACGCTCTTATCCAGAGCGACTTACAGGAGAAATTAGGGTTAAGTGCCTTGCTCAAGGGCACATCGACAGATTTTTCACCTAGTCGGCTCGGGGATTAGAACCAGCGACCTTTCGGTTACTGGCACAACGCTCTTAACCACTAAGCTACCTGCCGCCCCACATGTTCTGTGCTCTAACCCATTGTATTTTAGGAGTGTGTGTGTGTGTGTGTGTGTGTGTGTGTGCGAGGTGGTTTTATTGACATAGTGTAACCCTGTAGTCTAGACATGGTTAATACATGATGCTTCAATCACTTCATCTTTGTCCTCTTCTGTTTCAGTTTATCCTGTCTACGTGCTTTGTGTCTCCTCTTTGCTCTCTCATCTTTGACTCTTCACAACATCCTGTTTCCTGTTAGGATTACATCCTTAAACCAGGAGATTGGTTGGTGACAGAAATATGTTGGGTTTGGACTGTAATAAAAACAAATGTTTCAACAAAACTTGGCCAAAAAGTAGTGCTATTAAAGAGGAAATACTTTGTAATACCATTGCCTTAGCATTGCCTTAGCATTGCCTTAGCATTCCCATAGCATTGCCTTAGCATTGCCTTAGCATTGCCGTAGCATTGCCGTAGAATTACCTTAGCATTGTCTTAGCATGGCCTTAGCATTGCCTTAGCATTGTCTTAGCATTGCCTTAGCATTGCCGTTGCATTGCCGTAGCATTGCCTTAGCATTGCCTTAGCATTGCCGTAGCATTGCCTTAGCATTGCCGTAGCATTGCGAGACCAAAGGATGATGCATAATTGACTATTTCGTAAGTAGAGCCCTTCATGTTACAGCACATTTCCATTTCAGTATCACTTTGACTATTTCATCACCTGCTTTCAAGGAGAGTGTGTAGCTTGTAGGGGCCCTCTGTTCTTTGAGAGTTAGCAGATAATGCATCCCAAATGGCACCCTATTCCCTATATAGTGCACTACTTTTGACCAGAACCCTATGGGTAATGCTAGTAGTGCACCTTTTGTGAATAGGGTGCTATTTGGGACGCACATTTTTTATTTCCTCCATGGTGCTTTCCGAACAACAGAAGTGTGTGCTGCTGGCTCGTGGCTTGCAGTGTGACATGTCTACGCTTGAAGTGCTAGGATCACTGTGAAGGTGTTTATGTGGCTGTGTCTCAAAAGGCACCCTATTCCCTTCTCCCCCTGCTCTCTCCTACTCCCCCCTGCTCCTCCCTTCTGCTCTCTCCTACTCCTCCCTGCTCTCTCCTACTCCTCCCTGCTCTCTCCTACTCCTCCCTGCTCTCTCCTACTCCTCCCTGCTCTCTCCTACTCCCCCCTGCTCTCTCCTACTCCTCCCTGCTCTCTCCTACTCCTCCCTGCTCTCTCCTACTCCTCCCTACTCCCCCTGCTCCTCCCTGCTCTCTCCTACTCCTCCCTGCTCTCTCCTACTCCTCCCTGCTCTCTCCTACTCCTCCCTGCTCTCTCCTACTCCTCCCTGCTCTCTCCTACTCCTCCCTACTCCCCCTACTCCTCCCTACTCCCCCTATTCCTCCCTGCTCTCTCCTACTCCTCCCTGCTCTCTCCTACTCCTCCCTACTCCCCCTACTCCTCCCTTCTGCTCTCTCCTACTCCCCCCTGCTCCTCCCTTCTGCTCTCTTCTACTCCTCCCTACTCTCTCCTACTCCTCCCTGCTCTCTCCTACTCCTCCCTGCTCTCTCCTACTCCTCCCTACTCCCCCTACTCCTCCCTACTCCCCCTACTCCTCCCTGCTCTCTCCTACTCCTCCCTGCTCTCTCCTACTCCTCCCATCTCTCTCCTACTCCTCCCTACTCCCCCTACTCCTCCCTACTCTCTCCTACTCCTCCCTGCTCTCTCCTACTCCTCCCTGCTCTCTCCTACTCCTCCCTACTCCCCCTACTCCTCCCATCTCTCTCCTACTCCTCCCAACTCTCTCCTTCTCCCCCTACTCCCCCTACTCCTCCCTTCTGCTCTCTCCTACTCCCCCCTGCTCCTCCCTTCTGCTCTCTTCTACTCCTCCCTGCTCTCTCCTACTCCTCCCTACTCCCCCTGCTCCTCCCTGCTCTCTCCTACTCCTCCCTGCTCTCTCCTACTCCTCCCTGCTCTCTCCTACTCCTCCCTGCTCTCTCCTACTCCCCCCTGCTCCTCCCTTCTGCTCTCTTCTACTCCTCCCATCTCTCTCCTACTCCTCCCTGCTCTCTCCTACTCCTCCCTGCTCTCTCATACTCCTCCCTGCTCTCTCCTACTCCTCCCTACTCCCCCTACTCCTCCCTGCTCTCTCCTACTCATCCCTGCTCTCTCCTACTCCTCCCTACTCCCCCTACTCCTCCCTACTCTCTCCTACTCCTCCCTGCTCTCTCCTACTCCTCCCTGCTCTCTCCTACTCCTCCCTGCTCTCTCCTACTCCTCCCTACTCCCTCTACTCCTCCCTGCTCTCTCCTACTCCTCCCTGCTCTCTCCTACTCCTCCCTACTCCCTCTACTCCTCCCTGCTCTCTCCTACTCCTCCCTGCTCTCTCCTACTCCTCCCTACTCCCTCTACTCCTCCCTGCTCTCTCCTACTCCTCCCTGCTCTCTCCTACTCCTCCCTACTCCCTCTACTCCTCCCTGCTCTCTCCTACTCCTCCCTGCTCTCTCCTACTCTCTCCTACTCCTCCCTACTCCCCCTACTCCTCCCTGCTCTCTCCTACTCCTCCCTGCTCTCTCCTACTCCTCCCTACTCCCTCTACTCCTCCCTACTCCCCCTACTCCTCCCTACTCCCCCTACTCCTCCCTACTCTCTCCTACTCTCCCCTGCTCTCTCCTACTCCTCCCTGCTCTCTCCTACTCCTCCCTGCTCTCTCCTACTCTCCCCTGCTCTCTCCTACTCCTCCCTGCTCTCTCCTACTCCTCCCTACTCTCTCTACTCCTCCCTGCTCTCTCCTACTCCTCCCTGCTCTCTCCTACTCCTCCCTGCTCTCTCCTACTCTCCCCTGCTCCCTCTACGCTCACCTGCTCCCCACTGCTCTCTCTGACCCAACTCTAAAAGGGCTTTTCCACTACTCTCATAGGCTACATCCCAAATGGCACCCTGTTCCTCATATAGTGCACTACTTTTGACCAAACCCTATGGGCCCTAGTCAAAATAGGGAATATGGTGCCATTTGGGACTATAAAAGCCAATTCACTGCATTTTTAAAAAGAATCATAGAATGTCTGTTGTTTCCTCGTTCTCCTAGAAACCATTTCGTCTTTGTAATTCCATCCGTGGCGACTGGGCCATCTCTCCTCTTTGAAGGTGACTGCTGTGACTTCAATTCACATCACCTCTCCAATACGCCTATAAGATTAATCATATGCTGTGTTAAGCAGGCTGTGAGGAGAGTGAACCGTGACAGACAGTGGCTGTGTCCCAAATGCCTATTCCCCATATAGTGCAGGGCTCTGGTCAAAAGTTGTGCACTATATAGGGAATAGGGTGCCGTTTGGGACGCACCCCACCCACTGGGCAAAGATGTCAATTCAACGTCTATTCCACGTTGGTTCGACGTAATGTCATTGAAATGACGTGGAACGTGGACGTGGAACAACATTGATTCTCTCTCTCTCTCTCTCTCTCTCTCTCTCTCTCTCTCTCTCTCTCTCTCTCTCTCTCTCTCTCTCTCTCTCTCTCTCTCTCTCTCTCTCTCTCTCTCTCTCTCTCTCTCTCTCTCTCTCTCTCTCTCTCTCTCTCTCTGTTAACTGTTGTTATAACCATGTTTTAGTGTGGGACTTTAGTGAATTTATGTAAATCACGAAGCTCAGGAAAAAGCCCAGCAACAAAAGAGTGATCAGATTTCGATCCGCTATCTGAACGCTGTGAAAACTCTGCTACTGTAACCTTGTTTTCGTCCTGTCCTCTGCAAAAAGGGGAAGACCCAGGGATTGCACACCAAAAGAGAACTGTTCTTGATTGGCTTCCATTAGGTTGTGTTAAAATGAAAAGCCTCACATTGAGAAGAAGAGATAGAGAGGAGGAAAAGGCCAGTCTGGAGAGACAGAAACACATTTCAGTAATTCATTATTGAAACAGAAGACAGAGTTTAGCTGTACAGCTGGGCAGAGAGAGAGAGAGGCAGAGAGAGACAGAGAGAGTGACAGAGAGAGTGACAGAGAGAGAGAGGCAGAGAGAGGCAGAGAGAGAGGCAGAGAGAGAGGCAGAGAGAGAGGCAGAGAGAGGCAGAGAGAGAGGCAGAGAGAGAGGCAGAGAGAGGCAGAGAGAGAGATAGAGAGAGAGAGAGAGAGAGAGAGAGAGAGAGAGAGAGAGAGAGAGAGAGAGAGAGAGAGAGAGAGAGAGAGAGAGAGAGAGAGAGGAGAGAGAGAGAGAGAGAGAGAGAGAGAGAGAGATCACATCAGAGGGCTTTGCTATGTTTATGTTTGTGGAATGATCTGCCTCTAAGCTGGATTCAATGCTGGGTTAAATCAAAGTGGAGAATGGCTGTGGGACTTACCATGCCACAGCCTGTTGACAACTCCTGCCAACTACTGAACCTTCTATCAGAATCATAGAAATAGAATGACTAGAACTGACATTTAACTGGGTGAAAGCAGAGAGGCTATGGGACTTTGTCAGACCTCACTGAAAAGATACGGCCTATCTGGATCATCAGGTACAGGTGACCAGATTGCATAGAAATGTAATTACTAAAACATGTATTCCGATTCAAGTCAATATTCTGTAATGCAATACTATTTCCATTGGGGATTGATCAGAAATACAGTGTAGACATTGTTATTGTTGTAAATGGCTACTGCAGCTTCATTAAATAGTGAAGAGGTGACTCAGGGATGCTGACCTACATTTTTACATTTTAGTCATTTAGCATACGCTCTTATCCAGAGCGACTTACAGTTTAGTGAGTGCATACATTTTCATACCTCAGACCTAGGCAGAGTTGCAAAGAAAAAGTCCAGTGTCTGTGTTATTTTGCCCATCTTAATCTTTTATTTTTATTGGCCAGTCTGAGATATGGCTTTTTCTTTGCAACTCTGCCTAGAAGGTCAGCATCCCGGAGTCGCTTCTTCACTGTTGACATTGAGACTGGTGTTTTGCGGGTATTATTTAATGAAGCTGCCAGTTGAGGACCTGTGAGGCGTATGTTTCTCAAACTAGACACTCAAATGTATTTGTCCTCTTGCTCAGTTGTGCACAGGAGCCTCCCACTCCTCTTTCTATTCTGGTTAGAGCCAGTTTGCGCTGTTCTGTGAAGGGAGTAGTACACAGCGTTGTACGAGATCTTCAGTTTCTTGGCAATTTCTCGCATGGAATAGCCTTCATTTCTCCGAACAAGAATAGACTGACGAGTTTCAGAATAAACTTATTTGTTTCTGGCCATTTTGATCCTGTAATCGAACCCACAATTGCTGATGCTCCAGATACTCAACTAGTCTCAAGAAGGCCAGTTTTATTGCTTCTTTAATCAGCACAACAATTTCCGGCTGTGCTAACATAATTGCAAAAGGGTTTTCTAATGATCAATTAGCCTTTTAAAATGATAAACTTGGATTAGCAAACACAACGTGCCATTGGAACACAGGACTGATGGTTGCTGATAATGGGCCTCTGTACGCCTATGTAGATATTCCATTAAAAATCAGCCGTTTCCAGCTACAATAGCCATTTACAACATTAACAATGTCTACACTGTATTTCTGATCAATTTAATGTTCTTTTAATGGACAAAAAATTGCTTTTCTTTCGAAAACAAGGACATTTCTAAGTGACCCCAAACTTTGAACGGTAGTGTATATATAAAAAAAAACATGAGGTCCAATGAATTCTTCATGATATTAAAATGCATTTATCATGGAACACAACAATTAGAAGTTGATCCATCATTACATTCTACATTTAAAGCTTAACACTTTTGGTAGTTGAGGCTAAACCAGTTACCTCAATGGTGATTAATAGGTGTATCTGTCTGATGTTGTTGGAACCAGTGTTAATGTGGTAGAAGTGAAGTCAGACTCATTAGAAGGAGAGAGAGAGAGCTGTTAGAAGGAGAGAGAGAGAGCTGTTAGAAGGAGAGAGAGAGAGCTGTTAGAAGGAGAGAGAGAGAGAGCTGTTAGGAGATGGAGAGCTGTTCAAAAGAGAGAGAGAGAGCTGTTAGAAGGAGAGAGAGAGAGAGAGCTGTTAGGAGATGGAGAGCTGTTCAAAAGAGAGAGAGCTGTTAGAAGGAGAGAGAGAGAGAGCTGTTAGAAGGAAGAGAGAGAGAGAGAGCTGTTAGAAGGAAGAGAGAAAGAGCTGTTAGGAGATGGAGAGCTGTTCAAAAGAGAGAGAGCTGTTAGAAGGAGAGAGACAAAGGTTAGAAGGAGAGAGATAGTTGTTAGAAGGAGAGAGAGAGAGAGTGGTTAGAAAGAGAGAGAGAGTGGTTAGGAGACAGAGAGTGGTTAGAAGGAGAGAGAGAGTGGTTAGAAGGAGAGAGAGAGTGGTTAGAAAGAGAGAGAGAGAGTGGTTAGAAGGAGAGAGAGAGTGGTTAGAAAGAGAGAGAGAGAGTGGTTAGAAGGGGAGAGAGAGAGTGGTTAGAAAGAGAGAGAGAGTGGTTACAAGAAGAGAGAGAGTGGTTAGAAAGAGAGAGAGAGAGTGGTTAGAAAGAGAGAGAGAGAGTGGTTAGAAGGAGAGAGAGAGAGTGGTTAGAAAGAGAGAGAGAGTGGTTAGAAAGAGAGAGAGAGAGTGGTTAGAAAGAGAGAGAGAGTGGTTACAAAGAGAGAGAGAGTGTTTAGAAAGAGAGAGAGAGAGTGGTTAGATGGAGAGAGAGTGGTTAGAAAGAGAGAGATAGTGGTAAGAAAGAGAGAGAGAGTGGTTAGAAGGAGAGAGAGAGTGGTTAGAAAGAGAGAGAGAGTGGTTAGAAAGAGAGAGAGAGAGTGGTTAGAAAGAGAGAGAGAGTGGTTAGAAAGAGAGAGAGAGTGGTTAGAAAGAGAGAGAGAGGTTAGAAAGAGAGAGAGAGAGTGGTTAGAAGGAGTGGGAGAGAGTGGTTAGAAAGAGAGAGAGAGAGTGGTTAGAATGAGAGAAATAAAGCAATGTCAGGAGAGAGAGAGAGAGAAGGTGTAAACTTAGCAGTAGAAAACCTAAACAGTATATTTGACCTCTCAGATTCCCTATCAAATCTAAAAATCTCTAACAGAAAACCGAAGAAAAGTAACGACAATGACAAATGGTTTGATGAAGAATGCAAAAACCTAAGAAAGAAATTGAGAAACCTATCCAACCAAAAACATAGAGACCCAGAAAACCTGAGCCTATGCCTTCACTATGGTGAATCACTAAAACAATACAGAAATACACTACGGAAAAAGAAGGAACAGCACATCAGAAATCAGCTCAATGTAATTGAAGAATCCATAGACTCTAACCACTTCTGGGAAAATTGGAAAACACTAAACAAACAACAACACGAAGAGCTATCTATCCAAAACGGAGATACATGGGTAAACCACTTCTCCCATCTTTTTGGCTCTATAACAAAGAACAAACAGCAAAAAAATATACATGATCAAATGCAAATCTTAGAATCAACTATTAAAGACTGCCAGAACCCACTGGATTCTCCAATTACATTGAATGAACTGCAGGACAAAATACAAACCCTCCAACCCAAAAAGGCCTGTGGTGTTGATGGTATCCTCGATGAAATTATTAAATATGCACATCACAAATTCCAATTAGCTATACTTAAACTCTTTAACATCATCCTCAGCTCTGGCATCTTCCCCAATATTTGGAACCAAGGACTGATCACCCTTAACCACAAAAGTGGAGACAAATTTGACCCCAATAACTACCGTGGGATATGAGGGTCTGCTATACAAATTGATGGAAAGTGGTGTTGGGGGGAAACATACGACATTATAAAATCCATGTACACAAACAACAAGTGTGTGGTTAAAATCGGCAAAAAACACACACACATTTCTTTCCACAGGGCCGTGGGGTGAGACAGGGATGCAGCTTAAGCCCCACCCTCTTCAACATATATATCAACAAATTGGCGAGGGCACTAGAACAGTCTGCAGCACCCGGCCTCACCCTACTAGAATCTGAAGTCAAATGTCTACTGTTTGCTGATGATCTCGTGCTTCTGTCCCCAACCAAGGAGGGCCTACAGCAGCACCTAGATCTTCTGCACATATTCTGTCAGACCTGGGCCCTGACAGTAAATCTCAGTAAGACAAAAATAATGGTGTTCCAAAAAAGTTCCAGTTGCCAGGACCACAAATACAAATTCCATCTAGACACCGTTGACCTAGAGCACACAAAAAACTATACATACAGTACATCCAGCTTTAATACTGTATACCGTATACATCCAGCTTTAATACTGTATTCCATATACATCCAGCTTTAATACTGTATTCCATATACATCCAGCTTTAATACTGTATTCCATATACATCCAGCTTTAATATTGTATTCCATATACATAATGTGTATGTGTATACCGTATATATACCGTATATAATCTGCCATATCAATGCCAGGTTTGTTAAAATACTATGAAAAAAACATATGGAACAACACACAGGAAAGTAATTTTCTGATAAAAAAAATCTGGATAGTGGATCGCCCTGTTTTTTCCCTAGTTTTTTCCCTAGTGTCTCCATGGTAACATTTTATGAGGCTGAATCATAGCTGATTCGGGTGTATATTTTGGTCTGTGGTAATATTTGTGCGCTAAATCTAGCCTCCTTTCTAATAAATGTACCAATTGTGTTTTTGAATTAGCAACAAAAAGCAGAGGTAAACCACAGAAAGGAATGAGCTGATATCGTTAATCTGCAATATGCATTGATATCCCGTTTCTTGTTTCTGTTGAGAACACAGTATATTCCTGATTTTTTTTCAACTCCAGGCTGTGCTGCTTTTCAGTTCGGATTTCTGTGTCAAGGTGACCCGGAACAAAACACACAATAATTGGACATGATGCACACACACACACACACACACACACACACACACACACACACACACACACACACACACACACACAATAATGGGACATGAAATAGAGGAGGCTAAACTAAACTAACTAAACCAAACAGCCTGTCAAACCATAGTCTCTCAATACAAGGAAATATGACACAAGTTCAATAACAAAAAAAACTGGTTTTTAATCAATACTCTCCTCTTTCCTTTCCTCACATTGGATTTGTGGTTATTGTAGCTAACCAGCCGCCGTCTGATTGGTCGAGCTGACAGACACATACTGTACTGTAATCACATTGGGATGATTATGATTGACATCTATAAAACCCAATGGATCACAGCAGAGAAAAGTATATCAACTGGCCTTTTTGGAGGGCTTCATTTAATTACAGAACATTATCATATTAGTGTATGAAAAAGTCACATGTCTTATTGTGGCCACTTCTTCTCTCCGTCCGTTCTCATGGTGTTTGCGACTCTGACTAAAGAAGTTACAGTGTTCTTTAAACGTCCCTCTCGATTTAAAAGGAGCTGCTCTCTGAGTCAGCGGACAAAACAGGCAGAACGGACATGAGTCATTCTGAATTAAGGGTCACAAGCAGACAGTTTGAGTGTGCAAAACATTAAGAACCTTCTCTTACCATGACATCGACTGACCAGGTGAATCCAGGTGAAAGCTATAATCCCTTATTGATGTTACTTGTTAAATCCACTTCAATCCCGTGTGTGTCAAGAATGTTCCACCACCCAAAGGACATCCAGCCAACTTGACATCCAGTTAACTTGTTAAATCCACTTAAATCCTGTGTGTATCAAGAACGGTCCACCACCCCAAAGGACATCCAGCCAACTTGACAGAACTGCGGGAAGCATTGGAGTCAACATGGGCCAGCATCCCTGTGGAATGCTTTCAACACCCCGACGAAATTGAGGCTGTTCTGAGGGGAAAATGTTGTACACTCAGTGTATACACAGGATAGCCTGGTGTCTTCACTCTCTAACGAAGGCTTTACATGCCTGAGCTTTCTAACATCTCTAAATAGTTCCTAATTGAAATAGAATGGATCCCGTTGGATTATTTTGTTCTTGTATTGTGCCCCAAATGATTTGCTGAGGAGATGTAGAATCAACGCTGTCAGTTTTGGAGCTCCCTTTCATAGACTCCCTGGGAGAATATCAAGTGCATTTCCTTGATTCCTCAGGTCCTATCTCCTTGCCTCCGTCTCAAATTTCATTGGATGAGAAGGTCAGAGGGGAGATACCTCTAACTTTCTCATCCAGTTGGTTTTGAGAAAGAGTTGAGGACACTAGGAATCAAGGAAATGTAATTGAGTTTCTCCCCTGGAAAACAGTGGCCGAGTGGACTACCTTGGCCAAACACATGAATAAAGGGCTTTCCTCACCATCCAACCGAAACAAGCTGTATTCATCTGGTTACTCTCTAGTCCCACCGAACCAAGCTGTACTGGTCTGGTTACTCTCTAGTCCCACCGAACCAAGCTGTACTGGTCTGGTTACTCTCTAGTCCCACCGAACCAAGCTGTACTGGTCTGGTTACTCTCTAGTTCAACTGAACCAAGCTGTACTGGTCTGGTTACTCTCTAGTCCCACCGAACCAAGCTGTACTGGTCTGGTTACTCTCTAGTCCCACTGAACCAAGCTGTACTGGTCTGGTTACTCTCTAGTTCCACCGAACCAAGCTGTACTGGTCTGGTTACTCTCTAGTCCCACCGAACCAAGCTGTACTGGTCTGGTTACTCTCTAGTTCAACCGAACCAAGCTGTACTGGTCTGGTTACTCTCTAGTCCCACCGAACCAAGCTGTACTGGTCTGGTTACTCTCTAGTTCAACCGAACCAAGCTGTACTGGTCTGGTTACTCTCTAGTCCCACCGAACCAAGCTGTACTGGTCTGGTTACTCTCTAGTCCAACCGAACCAAGCTGTACTGGTCTGGTTACTCTCTAGTCCCACCGAACCAAGCTGTACTGGTCTGGTTACTCTCTAGTCCCACCGAACCAAGCTGTACTGGTCTGGTTACTCTCTAGTCCAACCGAACCAAGCTGTACTGGTCTGGTTACTCTCTAGTTCAACCGAACCAAGCTGTACTGGTCTGGTTACTCTCTAGTCCCACCGAACCAAGCTGTACTGGTCTGGTTACTCTCTAGTTCAACCGAACCAAGCTGTACTGGTCTGGTTACTCTCTAGTCCAACCGAACCAAGCTGTACTGGTCTGGTTACTCTCTAGTTCAACCGAACCAAGCTGTACTGGTCTGGTTACTCTCTAGTCCCACCGAACCAAGCTGTACTGGTCTGGTTACTCTCTAGTTCAACCGAACCAAGCTGTACTGGTCTGGTTACTCTCTAGTCCCACCGAACCAAGCTGTACTGGTCTGGTTACTCTCTAGTCCCACCGAACCAAGCTGTACTGGTCTGGTTACTCTCTAGTCCCACCGAACCAAGCTGTACTGGTCTGGTTACTCTCTAGTTCCACCGAACCAAGCTGTACTGGTCTGGTTACTCTCTAGTCCCACCGAACCAAGCTGTATTCATCTGGTTACTCTCTAGTTCAACCGAACCAAGCTGTACTGGTCTGGTTACTCTCTAGTCCCACCGAACCAAGCTGTACTGGTCTGGTTACTCTCTAGTCCCACCGAACCAAGCTGTACTGGTCTGGTTACTCTCTAGTCCAACCGAACCAAGCTGTACTGGTCTGGTTACTCTCTAGTCCAACCGAACCAAGCTGTACTGGTCTGGTTACTCTCTAGTTCAACCGAACCAAGCTGTACTGGTCTGGTTACTCTCTAGTTCAACCGAACCAAGCTGTACTGGTCTGGTTACTCTCTAGTCCAACTGAACCAAGCTATACTGGTCTGGTTACTCTCTAGTCCCACCGAACCAAGCTGTATTCATCTGGTTACTCTCTAGTTCAACCGAACCAAGCTGTACTGGCCTGGTTACACTCTAGTTCCACCGAACCAAGCTGTACTGGTCTGGTTACTCTCTAGTTCCACCGAACCAAGCTGTACTGGCCTGGTTACTGATTCACCATAGTTACTGGAACCATGCTGGGCAAGCTAGGTGCGGTGCGGCAGGTAGCGAGGTTAGAGCGTTCAGCCTGTAACCAAAAACGTGCTGGTTCGAATACTGGAGCTGACAAGGTAAAATATTTATATAATATATATATAATAATAATTATTATTATTATATATAATAATCTGTTGCTGTACCCATGAGTAAGGCACTTAACCCTAATTGCTCCAGGGGCGATGCACAATGGGACCCTGGCTGGGAGCTTACTCCCTTTGGGTGTCTCAGGGGAGCTTACTCCCTTTGGGTGTCTCAGGGGAGCTTACTCCCTTTGGGTGTCTCAGGGGAGCTTACTCCCTTTGGGTGTCTCAGGGGGAGCTTACTCCCTTTGGGTGTCTCAGGGGGAGCTTACTCCCTTTGGGTGTCTCAGGGGGAGCTTACTCCCTTTGGGTGTCTCAGGGGGAGCTTACTCCCTTTGGGTGTCTCAGGGGGAGCTTACTCCCTTTGGGTGTCTCAGGGGAGCTTACTCCCTTTGGGTGTCTCAGGGGGAGCTGGGATATAAAAAAAAAAAACGAATTTTCATTACACACTTGTGTGTAACAGGACAACTATAATCACCCCCCAAATTATTATTAAAAGGGTTATTATAATTATTATGATAATAGTATTATACTTATTATGATAAGGATTATTATTATTATTATGTTATGGTTTATTATAATTATTATGATAAGGATTATTATAACTATTATTATATGGGTTATTATAAGTATTATTATAAGGCTATTATAATTATTATGATAATAGTTATTATAATTATTATGATATGGTTTATTATAATTATTATGATAAAGGTTATTATTATTATTATAAAGGTTATTATAATTATTATGATAAGGGTTATTATAATTATTATGATAAGGGTAGTGTGAAGAAATACACATTTCAGTCAGCACAGTTTGGTTCAGGTTGGCATGGTGACAAGGGCTTTGTGTTCCAGACAATAATGTGTGTGTGTGTGTGTGTGTGTGTGTGTGTGTGTGTGTGTGTATTCCTGCTCTGTGGATCCCTCCTAAAGCAGTGTGATAAGCAGTCTTCCTCCTGCTAGGGGTCAAGCCCAGAGGTTAGACATCAGAGGTTGACTAGATCCTGTCCTGACCGGCCGGCTCCGTGCTGACCTCTGTGGCTCAGAGTGCTGGTCTCAGAATTATTAGTATTCACTTCATAAATGTAAATGGTGAGAGGACACCACTGGTCTCAGAGCCAAAATGGAGGCACTGGCAAAATACAGGACCTCTCCAACTGTTGTAGTGTCAGAAACACTCACCTTGGTCAGGAGATTGAAATATTACTTTACAAAAGACTTCTCTGTTGAAGAGGCAGCTAATAACTGTCAAAACCCTGCCTTGATACCTTTGTTATGTTCAGTTATACTTAACAGACTCTTGTTGAGAAGACAAACTGGAAGTACCGGAAAGAAGTAAGCGTAAACTCTTGATACCTTTGTTATTCAATTTGACTTGATAGACTTGTTGAAACGCCAAATGTGAAGTACTGACTGAAAGTAAGAAATAGTAGTTCAGCCCAATAGAAGTCTGTTGAGCCATATAAGTCTGTGTTGAACTTGTTTA
>NW_028161212.1:37500-55000 GCF_964263955.1 Coregonus lavaretus
TAAAAATGTTGAAGTTGTTCCAAACGTAAAAAATCGAAGTGTTTTTGACACCCTGGGTTGACTCCTGTGCAGTATCATTCTGTTTCTCCAAACGTCAAATTTTGAAGTTGCTTCAAATGTCCAGTTTCGAAAGGGTAAGGGTTAAGGTTTTGGATAAGGTTAAAACATAAAGTTTAGGCACTCATTCTTAAGGTAAGGGTTAAGGTTTGGGATAGGGTAAAACATTTCTTTGGGTGCACAATTCTGATCCAGAGTCATGGGATTATGTCTATCCTCCATCTCTGTCCACAAAACCAAGCCTACTTGATGGGAATAGCACTCACTGTTGCCCCCAGTGGCCGGTTTCGAAGGCATTTCCCAACCTCCTCAGGACATGGATAGACGTCTAATTTCGAAGTCACTCTTGAGCGATCTGCCTGTGTGTGTTTCTTTGTGTCCAGCAATAAAGATGTATTTTGAAAAAATAAAAACGTCTTTGAGTGTCCCTCCCTCCTCTCTCTCAGATAGTCATCCTCATCTTCTAGCAAAGGATACTCTGTTCTTCTGTTTCATGTCCTTGTGTGATATGGACAAAGTGTGCTCACACAAAGGAAGAGAAAATAAAGGTGGAAACTGATGGCTGGTGGCCCTTGATGCTGGAGGTTTGTGGCTGGTGGCCCTCGATGCTGGAGGTTTGTGGCTGGTGGCCCTCGATGCTGGAGGTTTGTGGCTGGTGGCCCTTGATGCTGGAGGTTTGTGGCTGGTGGCCCTTGATGCTGGAGGTTTGTGGCTGGTGGCCCTCGATGCTGGAGGTTTGTGGCTGGTGGCCAGGTAGGCAGTACACACACACACGGACACGTTTGAATTCTCTCTCAGTAACCCCTGCATCAGCCTCTGTCCATGCAAATGTTTGATCGGAACTTGAAGTATTCTTTAGGCTTATCCCGTGTCTGTGATGTGTGAGTGTGTGTGTGTGTGTGTGTGTGTGTGTGTGTGTGTGTGTGTGTGTGTGTGTGTGTGTCCATGTGTGTACTTGCGTGTGTGTCGATGATCCACAGAGTTAAAACAGAAAAGAGATAAGGCCAGCGAAAGTTGAACTGAAGGAACTAAACTTTTACAGCTTTGTTCAGAACATGAAATATATTTTACATGATCAAGTATATAATAGCCTTGTTCCTGTGGCCAGTGAGATGAATCCCAAATGGCACCCTATTCCCTATATAGTGCACTCATTTTGACCAGAGCTCATAGGGATTAGAGTTCCATTTGGAATTCACGAATGCAAAGCTGTCGTCAAGGCAAAGGGTGGCTACTTTGAAGAATATCAAATATCAAATATATTCTGAAGTCTTTAACACTTTTTTGGTTACTACATGATTCCATGTGTGTTATTTCTTCGTTTTGATGTCTTCAATATTATTCTACAATGTAGAAAATAGTACAAAAAAAATAAAAAAAATAAAAATAACTGGAATGAGTAGGTGTGTCCAAACTTTTGACTGGTAAGGTATGTAAAAATGAAAAGCCACAACAACAACAAAAAACAGACAAAACATGAAGACTAAGTATAGACATTAATTCCAAATGGTTACGGTAAGGGTTAAAACAAACAGTCAAAAAAAAAAAACGAGTGCCTAGCTCTGGGATTGAACACGTAACCCTCGGAGTCGGAACTCGCGGCTTACACCATCACCGTCCACAACACCCTAGCAAACCGCAAGCCTACTTGGTGGTAAACATGCTTGCTGTTACTCCTAGTGGATGGGTTTTAAGTCATCTCCTGACTTCCTGAGTAACTCAACGGACGTCGAATTTTGCTAGCATGTTATGTAGCTTAACAAGTGGATGTTGCTTTCACTCGCATAGTAGTGTCTCTCTCTGTCCCTCTCTGTCTCTCTCTTCCTCTCTCTGTCTCTCTCTGTCTCTCTCTTCCTCTCTCTGTCCCTCTCTGTCCCTCTCTGTCTCTCTCTGTCTCTCTCTTCCTCTCTCTTCCTCTCTCTGTCTCTCTCTGTCCCTCTCTGTCTCTCTCTTCCTCTCTCTGTCTCTCTCTGTCCCTCTCTGTCCCTCTCGGTCTCTCTCTGTCTCTCTCTTCCTCTCTCTGTCACTCTCTGTCTCTCTCTGTCTCTCTTTGTCTCTCTCTGTCAATCTCTGTCTCTCTCGTTGTCTCTCTGTCCCTCTCTGTCTCGCTATGTCCCTCTCTGTCCCTCTCTGTCCCTCTCTGTCCCTCCCTGTCCCTCTCTGTCCCTCTCTGTCTCTCTCTTTCTCTCTCTGTCCTTCTCTGTCCCTCTCTGTCTCTATCTGTCCCTCTCTGTCCCTCTCTGTCCCTCTCTGTCCCTCTCTGTCTGTCTCTCTCTTCCTCTCTCTGCCTCTCTCTGTCTCTCTCTGTCCCTCTCTGCCTCTCTCTGTCTCTCTCTGTCCCTCTCTGCCTCTCAATTCAATTTAAATTTAAGGGATTTATTGGCATTGGAAACATATGTTAACATTGCCAAAACAAGTGAATTAGATAATAAACAAAAGTGAAATAAACAATACAAATGAACAGTAAACATTACACTCACAAAAGTTCCAAAAAGAAGAAAGTATTTTCAAATGTCATATTATGTGCAAATAGTTAAGGTACAAAAGGGAAGATAAATAAACGTAAATATGGGTTGTATTTACAATGGTGTTTGTTTGTTCTTCACTGGTTGCCCTTTTCTTGTGGCAACAGGTCACAAATCTTGCTGCTGTGATGGCACACTGTGGTTTTTCACCCAGTAGATAAGGGAGTTTATCAACATTGGGTTTGTTTTCGAATTCTTTGTGGATCTCTGTAATCTGAAGGAAATATCTGTCTCTAATATGGTCATACATTTGGCAGGAGGTTAGGAAGTGCAGCCCAGTTTCCACCTCATTTTGTGGGCAGTGTGTACATAGCCTGTCTTCTCTTGAGAGCCAGGTCTACCTATGGCGGCCTTTCTCAATAGCAAGGCTATGATCACTGAGTCTGTACATAGTCAAAGCTTTCCTTACATTTGGGTTAGTCACAGTAGTCAGGTATTCTGCCACTGTGTTCTCTCTGTTTAGGGCCAAATAGCATTCCAGTTTGCTCTGTTTTTTGGTAAATTCTTTCCAATTTGTCAAGTAATACTCTTTTTGTTTTCTCATGATTTGGTTGGGTCTAATTGTGTTGTTGTCCTGGGGCTCTGTGGGGTCTGTTTGTGTTTGTGAACAGAGCCCCAGGACCAGCTTGCTTAGGGGACTCTTCTCCAGGTTAGTTATTAGAGGGAGCATACTTAAATTCACACAGGACACCGGATAAGACAGGAGAATAACATATAACAGACTGACCCTAGCCCCCCGGCACATAGACTAATGCAGCATAGATACTGGAGGCTGAGACAGGGGGGGTCAGGAGACACTGTGGCCCCGTCCGACGATACCCCAAGACAGGGCCAACCAGGCAGGATATAACCCCACCCACTTTGCCAAAGCACAGCCCCCACACCACCAGAGGGATATCAACAGACCACCAACCTATTACCCTGAGACAAGGCTGAGTATAGCCCACGAAGATCTCCTCCACTGCACGAGCCTGAGGGAGCGACAAACCAGACAGGAAGATCACGTCAGTGACTCAACCCACTCAAGTGATGCACCCCTCCTAGGGACGGCATGGAAAGCACCAGTAAGCCAGTGACTCAGCCCCCCGTAATAGGGTCAGAGGCAGAGAATCCCAATGGAGAGACAGGAACCGGCCAGGCAGAGACAGCAAGGGTGGTCTGTCACTCCAGTGCCTTTCCGTTCACCTTCGCACCCATGGGCCAGACTACACTCAATCATAGGACCTACTGAAGAGATGAGTCAGTAAAGATTTAAAGGTCGAGACTGAGTCTGCGTCTCTCACATGGATAGGCAGACCCATTCCATAACAATTTAGCTCTATAGGAGAAAGCCGTGCCTCCAGCTGTTTGCTTAGAAATTCTAGGGACAATAAGGAGGCCAGCGTCTTGTGACCGTAGCGTACGTGTAGGTATGTACGGCAGGACCAAATCGGAGAGATAGGTAGGAGCAAGTCCATGTAATGCTTTGTAGGTTAGCAGTAAAACCTTGAAATCAGCCCTAGCCTTAACAGGAAGCCAGTGTAGAGAGGCTAGCACTGGAGTAATATGATCAAATTTTTTGGTTCTAGTCAAGATTCTAGCAGCCGTGTTTAGCACTAACTGAAGTTTATTTAGTGCTTTCCAGTAGTCTAATCTACAAGTGACAAAATCATGGATTAGCTTTTCTGCATCATTTTTGTAAAATAAATTTCAGATTTTTGCAATGTTACGAAGATGGAAAAAAGCTGTCCTTGAAATATTCTTGATATGTTCGTCAAAAGAGAAATCAGGGTCCAGAGTAACGCTGAGGTCCTTCACAGTTTTTTTTGTGAGACGACTGTACAACCATCAAGATTAATTGTCAGATCCAACAGAAGATCTCTTTGTTTCTTGGGACCTAGAACTAGCATATCTGTTTTGTCCGAGTTTAAAAGTAAAACATTTGCCTCCATCCACTTCCTTATGTCTGAAACACAGGCTTCCAGGGTAGGCCATTTTGGGGCTTCACCATGTTTCATCAAAATGTAGAGCTGTGTGTCATCCGCATAGCAATGAAAGTTAACATTGTGTTTCCGAATGACATCCCCAAGAGGTAAAATATATAGTGAAAACAATAGTGGTCCTAAAATGGAACCTTGAGTAACACCGAAACGTAAAATTGATTTGTCAGAGGACAAACCATCCACAGAGACAAATTAATATCCTTCCGGCAGATAAGATCTAAACAAGGCAAGAACTTGTCCGTGTAGACCAAATAAGGTTTCCAATCGCTCCAAAATAATGTGGTGATCGATGGTGTCAAACGCAGCACTAAGGTCTAGGAGCACGACGACAGATGCAGAGCCTTGGTCTGACGCCATTAAAAGGTAATTTACCACCTTCACGAGTGCGGTCTCAGTGCTATGATGGGGTCTAAAACCAGACTGAAGCGTTTCGTATACATTTTTGGTCTTCAGGAAGGCAGTGAGTTGCTGCACAACAGCTTTTTCTAACATGTTTGAGATATGTATGAGATATGTATGAGATTTCTGTACTCCGATGTTCTTGAGTAAGTGGAGGGAGTCTGGAAGGGCTCTTTTGATGGTCCTTGGTGTGGGGTCTGAGCAGATTATTTGTTTTGCGATTGCAAACGTAATAAGATGGTGGTCTGATAGTCCAGGGTTATGAGGAAAAACATTTAGGTCCATAATATTTATTCCACGGGACAAAACTAGATCCAGGGTATGACTGTGGCAATGAGTAGGTCCGGAGACATGTTGGACAGAACCCACTGAGTTGATGATGGCTCCGAAAGCCTTTTGGAGTGGGTCTGTGGACTTTTCCATGTGAATATTAAAGTCACCAAAAATTAGAATATATTATCTGCCATGACTACAAGGTCCTATAGGAACTCAGTGAGGAAGTTTGTATATGGCCCAGGAGGCCTGTAAACAGCAGCTATAAAAAGGGATTGAGTAGGCTCCATAGATTTCATGACTAGAAGCTCAAAAGACGAAAACGCAGTCATTTTTGGGGGGTAAATTGACATTTGCTATCGTAAATGTTAGCAACGCTTCCATAGAATTCAGCCTTCCATAGAATTGAGACTGGGACGGAGGTTCACCTTCCAGCAGGACAATGACCCTAAGCATACTGCTAAAGCAACACTTGAGTGGTTTAAGGGGAAACATTTAAATATCTTGGAATGGTCTAGTCAAAGCCCAGACCTCAATCCAATAGAGAATCTGTGGTGTGACTTAAAGATTGCGGTACACCAGCGGAAAACCATCCAACTTGAAGGAGCTGGAGCAGTTTTCCCTTGAAGAATGGGCAAAAATCCCAGTGGCTATATGTGCCAAGCTTATAGAGACATACCCCAAGAGACTTGCAGCTGTAATTGCTGCAAAAGGTGGCTCTACAACGTATTGGCTTTGGGGGGGGGGGGGGGGTGAATAGTTATGCACGCTCAAGTGTTCTGTTTTTTTGTCTTATTTCTTGTTTGTTTCACAAGAAAATATATTTTGCATCTTCACTGGAGGAGTGGACAGGGTGGTGGAGGAGTGGACAGGGTGGTGGAGGAGTGGACAGGGTGGTGGAGGAGTGGACAGGGTGGTGGAGGAGTGGACATGGTGGTGGAGGAGTGGACAGGGTGGTGGATGAGTGGACAGGGTGGTGGAGGAGTGGACAGGGTGGTGGATGGGCGTAAGCCAGCAAACTTCGGCTCTGAGGGTCTCGTGTTCAATCCCAGTGCTAGGTGCTGTTTAAAAAAAAAAAATGTTTTAATCCTAAACCAAACCTTAACCCTTACCTTAACCCTTACCTTAACCCTTACCTTAACCCTTACCTTAACCCTTACCTTAACCCTTACCTACCTAAGGGACCTTAACCCTTACCTTAACCCTTACCTACCTAAGAGACCTTAACCCTTACCTTAACCCTTACCTACCTAAGGGACCTTAACCCTTACCTTAACCCTTACCTTAACCCTTACCTACCTAAGGGACCTTAACCCTTACCTTAAACCCTTACCTTAACCCTTACCTTAACCCTTACCTTAACCCTTACCTTAACCCTTACCTACCTAAGGGACCTTAACCCTTACCTTAACCATTCAGATGTAATGCCTAAAGTTAACCTTCTAAAATGGACTTTTATGAACAGTGAGACTGTGGGAGCTTGTTACACACACACACACACACACACACACACACACACAGACACACACACACACACACACACACACACACACACAGACACACACACAGACACACACACAGACACACACACACACACACACACACACACACACACACACAGACACACACACACACACACACAGACACACACAGACACACACACACACAGACACACACACAGACACACACACACACACACAGACACACACACACACACACACACACACACAGACACACACACACACAGACACACAGACACACACACACACACACACAGACACACACACAGACACACACACACACAGACACACACACACACACACAGACACACACACACACAGACACACACACACACACACACACACACACAGACACACACACACACACACACACACACACAGACACACAGACACACACACACACACAGACCCACACACACACACACACACACACAGACCCACACACACACACACACACACACACACACACAGACACACACACACACACACACACACACACACACACACACACACACACACACACACACACACACAGACACACACACACACACACAGACACACACACACACACACACACACACACAGAGACACACACACACACACATACACACACACACACAGAAAGAGGTACATGCACTTACACATGCATACAAGCACACACGCACGCGCACACAGGAGGCAGAAGTAGAAAAATAAATGGAGGGAATGAAGTCCTTGAGAGTGTGGCTCAGTTGGTAGAGCATGGCACTTGCAGAGCCAGGGTTGTGGGTTTGATTCCCACGGGGGACCAGTATTGGGAAAAAGTATGAAAATGTATGCACTCACTACTGTAAGTCACTCTGTATAAGATCATCTGCTAAATGATTAAAATGTGAGTGGTAAACAATAGCAGATTAATGGGTATCGTTCATTAACACTCTAATGGAGAAAAAAAATAATGACTATCTAAGAAGGATATTAATATTTTATGCTATATTCAGCTAGTTATTGCTATTTATTACAGGTCTTTCATATTTAAATGGAACACCTATCAAAGGATAATGTCATGCACTTTGTACACACACAAAAAAAATGTGGGTTCCTCAAGGGTTCTTTGGGATGGGGTGATGGTTCTATGTGGAACCATAATGACTTTTTTTTTTAAATAACTTTGAGAGCTTCAATGGTTCTTTGCCATTGGTTGTTTGCTCTTTTAGTGATGATTAAAATGTAGGCGGCTCATTAGAATATTTTTGGGGCAAACCGCCCACAGCTCTTTTTGTGCAACCGTGAGTGAGAGTGTCATTCCCGTTTATCTAATCTGTTGTGTTATGCCATTACATATTATGTAAGACTGTGGCCCACTGATGGTGTTTTGTGAAAGACTCGCACGTGGCCTTTGTCCAATTGAGAGCAGTTGACTAAATCAGTCAGTGGTTCTCAATTCTCTCCTCAGGGACGCCCAGCTGTTCCAGAGGTAGCTCACTTGATTCAACTAGTTAATAAGTGCAGTAATAAACCAGAATTAAAAGCCTCTGTATGGTTCTACAAAAGGATGTACAAAGAACCTTTGAGACTGAAAAAGGTTCTTTATATAACCATTCTCCATAAAGGTTCTATAAAGAACCATAAAAAAAAGATTCCATATTGCACCAAAAAGGGTTCTGCTATGGTTACAAGCCAAAGAACCCCTATCTGGTACCATTTAAAAAAAAATTATAAATCCAAATAGTGTGTACTCTGTTCATCTGGCCTGTTTTGTGTGCAACCCCATGAGACAGACGTCTCTATACATAGTACTCTATAGTACTATGATATATATATATATATATATATATAGTACTATAATATATAGTACTCTAATACTCTATATAAGTGCTCTGTATCATTTGTATTGGCTAGATTAATAAAACAAAAACATGGTATGACGCTTTAATTAAATAAATAAAAATGTGCTTGGCAGACATGTGATTTAGAAGAGAGGCAATCTCACCAAATAGCCAATTGATTGCACAGTTCATTCATCCCACAGTTCATTCATCAATGGAAGCCTGTTTCCGAAGTTCAGCTATCTGAATTAGCTGGGGATGTAATGGCTCAAGAAAGGAAGCTTGATCAAGTTCATGCATTTAAACATTAAACTCTAACAAAGTAACCTAGTACATCTATTTTAACTCTACATGATTGCTATAGAACTTGGATATGTATAGTAGCTACTACAGTATGGTTGATATTATGTAAATTAGAGATGAAGATGAATTGTGAAATTATTATTTATTTTGTATTTGTATGTATTATCGTCAGACCCCGGTGGCTTGTCATTGTTGATCGACAAGAATCATTTTTTCACCTCTTCCACACTTACTTTACGGAATTCAAAATTACAATGCTTGTCTTTCATAATTTGGTCAGGTGTGTAGTGTCAGCGTTTGTTGCTGGCATGTTATGCCTAAATGTGCTCATAGTGCCAATGAAAACATCATTAAAGTAGGTGGCAATATCAAAGGGTTTTGTGATGAATGAGCCATCTGATTCAATGAATGATGAAGCTGAGTTTGCCTTTTTGCCCAAAATGTCATTTAAGGTGCTCCAAAGCTTTTTACTATCATTCTTTATGTCATTTATCTTTGTTTCATAGTGTAGTTTCTTCTTCTTTTTATTCAGTTTAGTCACATGATTTCTAAATTTTACATTTTAGTCAATTTGAAGTACATTTGCCAATCGGTTGTACAACCAGACCTATTTGCCATCTCTTTTGCCTCATCCCTCTCAACCATACAATTTTTAAATTCCTCATCAATCCACAGGGATTTAACAGTTTTTACAGTCATTTTCTTAATGGGTGCATGCTTATTAGTGACTGGGATATGCAATTTCATAAATGTGTCAAGTGCAGCGTCTGGTTGCTCATCATTACACACCACAGATCAACAAATATTATTCACATCAACAACATAGGAATCACTATAAAACATATTGTATGACCTCTTATACACAATATTACGCCCAGCCTTTGGAACTTTGGTTTTCCTAGATATGGCTACTATATTGTGATCAATACATCCGATGGATTTGGATACTGCTTTCAAACAAATTTCTGCAGCATTAGTAAAGATATGATCGATATATGTTGATGATTTCATTTCTGTACTTTGTAACTGCCCTGGTAGGTTGATTAATAACCTGAACCAGGTTGCAGGCACTAGTTACAGTTTGAAGCTTTCTCTTGAGTGGGCAGCCTGATGATAGCCAGTAAATATTTAAATCACCCAGAAAGTATACATCTCTATTGATATCACATATATTATTAAGCATTTATTTCACACATGTTATCCAGATACTGACTGTTAGCACTTGGTGGTCTATAGCAGCTTCCCACCAGAATGGTCTTTAGGTGAGGCAGGTGAACCTGTAGGCATATTACTTCAACATTATTTAACATGAGATCCTCTCTAAGATTTACAGGAATGTGGTTCTGAATATAGACCGCAACACCTCCACCATTGGCATTTCTGTCTTTTCTGTAAATATTATAACCTTGTATTGCTACCACTGTATCATCAAAGGTATTATCTAAGTGAGTTTCAGAGATTGTCAGAATATGATTGTCATCTGTTACTAGCAAATTATTGATTTCATGAACCTTGTTTCTTAAGCTACATATGTTAATGTGGGCTATTTTTAACACTTTTCTTGGAAGCTTGATTGTTTTTCTTGCTTTACAGGGAAGCTTAGCAGAGGTAGACATACTTGGGTTATTTGTATTAGTGCAGGGTGAGCTGCACACAGTGGACTTCCTGCTAGGGCACACCACCTCAGTGCTAACAGTATTACTCTGGTTCATAGGCATATGATTACTGCATCCAATAGCTGTAGGATCAGCAGAGGCATTCCGGGCAGTAAGAGGGTCATAAATTAGGTTATTTACATTGTGTCTTCCAACGCCCCTAGGATAATGTACATTTGCTGAATCATTATGACAACTCAGCCACACAGGGATTAAATGAGCTGGACTTGGGTTATTGATGTCAGTTTCAACGCAGCCTTATAATGCTGTGAAACTATCCAGGAACCCAAATGATTTGGGTGGATCCCATCCGCCTTATAATACGAGCTTTGTTTCCAGAAGGTATCAAAATTGTCAATAAATGTTACACCCACAGAGCTGCAATAGTCTCGTAGCCAGTTATGGAGGGCTAAAAGTCTGCTGAACTGTTCAATGAACTGTTTTAATTTAGTCATACTATTTAATCCTTCCACAAGATATAGTCCCGACACAAATCTAGGGTTGCTACCCAAGCCGGCTGGTCATTTGTTCTATTGGTTCGGTTGCTAGAGACGCGACCCAGTCGTTCAGTCTTTTTGTTCTGTATCTATGGATGTGACCCAGTTGTTCGTTCTAAATGTTCCATTGCCATACTGGCTGGCAATGTTCTTATCCCTTGCTTGCTAGCTAGCCAACTACGGGTAACTTACAGTCACGTCAAAAAGTGCAGCCAGAATAACAACAGTTTTTGCATTTGTTTAAGGTGTTTTCTAGTGACATTTATTTGGATACATCCATAACAATGAGCTAATGAGGCGCGATTTCGCCTGGCATAGAACATGTGCTCCCTCGTCAGGACACTGTTGTTCAGAGGAGCTAGCCAACAACACAGCTAACACAATCACTTCAAACTGAAGCTGGAAAGACTGCAAACTAGCTGCACTTAGTTTCGTTTTACCTTTTTTCAATTTACATTTCTTTGTATATATCCATAAAAATGATGCCAGCTGATTCATGATTTAGACTGGCTGAGAAACGCTGTCTGCCTGCCTGTCTCGTTCCGACTCCCGAACCCTAAATGTTCATTACTATGGGACAGCTGGAGTGTCAAGGTGTGCTGTATGTGGAAGGTGCGGGAATCAGGCGCAGGACACAGAAGCTTCGTACAACAGTCTTTAGTGATTAAATACGAGCAAAAATGCCCGGAGACGAGCGATACGCACACAGGCGTAAACAAACAGGAAAAATACATAAGCGCACACAAAGTGCGAAAACCTCTCCTAACACACAAGGAGGGAAAACCAAATCCGACTCGAAGACAGGACGCTCAATAACACACAACACATGACTAAAAAAACGAGAACTTATAGGACACATAATCAACGCTAACTAACCACAGGTGTACAACAATCAGACCAAAGCAAACGAACATAGAAACATACAACGGTGGCAGCTAGTACTCCGGGGACGACGACCGCCGAAACCTGCCCGAGCAAGGAGGAGGGGCAGCCTCGGCAGATTCCGTGACATGGAGATCGAATTTGAATATTGAAACAATGGTGTAAATGTCGGAGAGACAGACAGCAAGGTTTATACAAATCTCCACTGTTGAAAACTACATCTTAGTCTAAAAGAAGTGTGAGAAAATATCTAGATGCTTTTTTAAAATGGAGATCAAGATTATTAATTGCTTGGCTGGGATGATGAGACAGTGGATTGCGCAGTCAGATGGAACAGAGTAAATAGGCATTTTAATGTCATAGATTTAGCCGGTGGTAACTTGTGGAATAGACACCAGCAGGAATGCGCTTTTAACCAATCAGCATTCAGGGTAAGACCCACCCATTGTATAAACACACACATCATACCCTTGTCACATACTAGCGAAGGTGTGTGACACCTCTTATCTTCCTCCATTATTAATCACATTTATAAGTTCAAATCTTGACAGGAAGTTCCTAGAGATCAGGTTTAAGAGGTTAATTAGAGCATAGGTGTCATCAGGTTCTCTGCTGCCCCTTGCAATGCTAGGGCTCTGGCTCCCTGAAACATTTAATGGGTCGAGAGAGCACTCTATCCCGTATCAGATAGTTCTTCCTGAATCATTCAAGTATCCTCTGAATACCAACTCATGAAAAAATCATCAGCACACGACTTCCTGTCCTCTCACAGACCACTTCAAAGTCAGGGAGAGAGAGACCTTGATCGTGAGAGAGGGAGAGAGAGAGAAAAATGTGACTGACCGGTCTTATGTAGCAAAATCCGAAATTGTGTTTTTTTTACAGAGATAGAAAATGGTATATCATACACTGCAGTTGAGGAACAATGGGAAAAATAATTATGCTTCGAAAACTGATAAACTTCTAACCCCACTTCTGACAAAATGGCCCTTGAATGTTTTGGTATACCTACTGGTGAGCTCTTCTTTGTCTACACCCATTCAGCATCGTTCACGCCCTCTTAAGCCTTAGCCCCACCCATCTCTTTAAGGATTCACATTTGAGGCCATGTGCTAAACAGAGTGAGTACGGTAGTGTACTAAACAACTAAAAATGTCAAGACTAAAGGCTGGTTTATACTATGTCTATCGACATGTCTGTAGACAGTCGTCACAGTGACATCATGAACATTCTATTGTCGTTATGAAAAAGTATAAACACAAAAACGACAGGCTGCATGACATCAGCAGCCTGGTGGTCCAAAATAGCATAACTGGCGTATTTTAACACCAATAAACCCATCCGTTTAAAAATGGATTTAGTATATGTCAATCTAGCAAACCAGCAACTAAAAGCAACTTTCTAAACTATGTTTTCATTTGTTTCTAGCTTGTTAGTTAGCTACCTAATGTTAAGTTAGCTGGCTAGCCAGTTCAAATAATGACCATATCATAGCTGACAACAGCTTAACTTTAGCTAATTTGTATTCATTATTACAGGAAAATAAACTCACAACAAGATCATTATTTACAAGATAATGGCAAGCTAATTACAGAAAATAGCTTACGGTTGTGAGTGTGATGAAATAAAAGCAGGGTGTTCTACCGGAGAATTTTAGAACTTGGACACTGTCTCGTTGGCCTAACGTTATATCCTAATTTGACTTTGGTGCAGGTCATGTTGTTCTTCACATTACCGTATCTGGTTAACACACACTATATCAAATATAATCTAAGTTTATTTGTCACATACATAGGATACAGAAGGTGTAAACATTACAGTGAAATGGTTACTTGCATAGTGGAGTGTTGTGTTTAGACATGTAGCTAGCTAAACAATTAACCATAATCCCAGCTCAAAACGTTACTACCCTGCATTAATCTACAGGTAGCTAAAGCTAACCAACTAGGTTCAATGTTAGCTAGCTAGCTAACATTAGGCTATAACTAGCAATGCACATGGCTCTGAGATACGAATAATATTACTACACAGATCATACACATAACTTTAGCTAGTGAGCCTGCCTGCCAGCTAACATTAGCTAGCTAGCTAATGTTTTAACTTTCTGACTAAATTTGAAGCGTATAATATCTGAAAATGTACCTAGCTAGCTCGGCTCACTTACCCGTATACATGGATGAACGCTTCATCCATTTATGAACCATTATCTCAGCCAATCATGGCTAGTGGGAAGGTTCCTGTCTTTTTCCGTGGCTAATCCAACTAGGCTCGCAATTTAACAATTTGATTCATATTTACAGATGGCATACAACTTTGTTATTAAGGTACATGAAAGTTCACATGTTCCAGAAGGCATTTCTGCAAAAAAAAACACATTTTGATAAAAAACTAAAAGTTTTACGTTGAACTGCCTCTCCTGTGAAGTAGTGATGCGCGACATACGCCTGGTTTCCTGAAACGAATCACAAATAATGAAATGTTTCTGCTTCATTTCAGAAACAAGTGTTCTTTGTTATTTTTATGGTTGATCCCATAACATTTAACATTAATATTTGTTACAATTTTTTTTTACAGCTGCTCTCAATTCAGAAGCTTTAAGGACTATTTTAACCAGTGGCTTTGCTGAAGTGCACCTGTTCATTTTTCATTTCAGTTTCCACCTTTTTTCTTTTTTTTTGCTCCATTCTTCTTTCAGCTGTTGACCTCTGTGTGTGTGTGTGTGTGTGTGTGTGTGTGTGTGTGTGTGTGTGTGTGTGTGTGTGTGTGTGTGTGTGTGTGTGTGTGTGTGTGTGTGTGTGTGTGTGTGTGTGTGTGTGTGTGTGTGTGTGTGTGTGTGTGTGTGTGTGTGTCAGTGACATCACACTCCGCTGTGACAGCTGGTCAGGAGGTAGACCCGGCTGAGACCTTTCTCCACGCTACCTTAACATTGTTCTGTCTTCTGATTGGAATAGAGAGCAGGGAGTCAAAAGGTAGCTATCCTCCTAAATGATAAATATAGACACTACTGGACAAGATGGCTGATACTCGTGCTGTGCTACTGTGTCTGTCATCTTCTGAGTTGTGAGGAGGAGTTAACAGCGACTCGTTAAAAGCAAGCCATTTTGAGGAATCTATCTAGCTAGTGAGGACCAAGAGAGAAACATGGAGGTTAGGATGGGGGAGCGAGGAAAGAAGAGTAGAGCAAAGAGAGAGAGAGAGAGAGGGGTATGACAGATTTACACTCTCTGTACAAACACAATGAATACCATCCCAAACCAGTTTCATGGATATAGATCAGAGAACAGAACATAATTATTGTTCTCTTTCTCTCTCTCTCTCTCTCTCTCTCTCTCTCTCTCTCTCTCTCTCTCTCTCTCTCTCTCTCTCTCTCTCTCTCTCTCGTTCTCTGTTAATTATTGTACAATTAAAATAATGTTTTTAATGCAAATAAGGCCACTTCAAAGACTAGGACTAATTAGCATCTTCACTGAGAGAACTACTGTACTTTTCAGAATTTTCCGCCCACAGTATTTATTTAATGTTAGCTACATATTTGGAACGAGAACACATAACAGCTATACATGGGTCGTTCACTGGTGTAACACAATAGCATACTGCTACCAACAGATTTTTTTGAATATACAACTGTCCTGTACAACCTACCTGAGCCTGCATGACATGATCCGTCCTCACACTCTCTCCCAGCTTGGATAGAAAGTTGTTGTGCGTAAAACCAGTCTATTAATGCCAAATAATACAGTCAGTCCACCCTCAAAACACTAGCTTAGTAGGGATTGTTTTATTATGCAGTTTAGCCGGCTGTCTACAGCTATATAGCCTAGCATATTTCACTGCTATTTAACTTTTTATGAAAATGCACATCAAATAGCCTAACAATGAGGAATAAAATTGTCGGCTTGAAGATCAATTCTGCCACTATTTATTGTTGAACTCAGCAGGTTTTATCTGGCTAATAGCCTACTGAGAATTGCCAACCCAGACAGTCTTTCCTGAGACATTGTGTATTATATGTCCATTGCGCTGCACACAATATAAACTTACCCTTGAATGATCCATGCCAAGATATACCAGAGATAATGGACTGTTGATATTGCAACGACACAACTCAAATGTCGTTTTCACCGGTATGAACGAAATGGCAAACCACTTCTTTTGTTCGAGCCCTCAAGAATCAGCCATCTGCCAATTATGAAAGTTTAATCTCTTTCCGTAATGTTGTTGATGCCAGCAATTAAGGAGAATGAGAAGCTCAATTGAAGATGTTGCAGAACGGCTGTGTTTGAAGCACCACTCCCCTTCTGCCCAGTTTCCCTGATGTTGCTATGGCAATCAAGCTGTTTTTTCATCATCACTGTAACTGTCACTTCTGGGGAGAGATCGTTTTCTAAGCTAAAAATAATAATTGCCAAAGAAGCAGTAGGCTCTCGGTCTGATATGTGCTTTTGAACACCTGAGTAAGCGTCACTCATTACACTGGCGCCAGCGTAGCCTTGACCACGACATTTGTTCACAGATATCCCCCCTTATACTTTCAATCAGTTGAATTTTTTTTCTTTTTCAAGGACTGAGGCACTTTTTCAGTCACATTCCTGAAGCCTAAGAAATGAACACTTAGCTTCCTGGTACATATGGTATTTAAAAAAAAAGGTTTCTGAATGACTTTTTGGCGGGTTACTGTCAAAATGAGTTATTAAGCAGGGTCGTTCCACTAATTTGGTGCCTTTTGAATGTAACTTGGTCCAAAAAAAACACGTTTGATTTCACCAAATTTTTACATTCTGTCATAAAGAGCACATAGTGAAAACATTTCGAGCCTGCCTATGCTTGACACACAAAACACCAAAAGAACCAGCTCACCTGCTTTTACACTGAACTCTCGTTTTAATATGGTGAAACTATTTTCACAATAAGATGTTCAATGTTTATTTTGAAAAAATAATTTAAAAAATGAATAGTTTCACCATATAAAACGAGAGTTCAGTTCACGTAACAGGGTTGGCCTTAAAATGAGGGACAAACGGTAATGAATCACTAATCACATTCATTAAATAATAATATTTACAATAATGGTGAAACTTGGAGGAATTTGGGGATTAAGTGGGTTAAAATCTTCCTAGAACTGACACTGGGTTAACAAAGGGACATGTCAAAATGCTGAACTTTGCTGAAAATGCTGAAAAAACTGATTTATTGAATTCTCCATATGGTCTACAGTATATTAAAGGGCATTTAATTCAATATAACAGGCTTTTAAAATTTGACATAAATATCAAAGGCACTATTTTCATGGAACGAGCCACACGTCAGCATGAATCATTCTTCATCTTTTTTGTGTATTGTAGTTTGATAAATACATATTTTGGAAGGTTAACAGAGTACATGTTATTTTCTGATGTATTTTTGTTTAGTGCACTACTATTAACCAGGGACAAAGACACATTTGTCTTTTAAATGTCTAGAGTGACTGCCCATTCTCCAGATTACTCAATCAGTAGAGGAAGGCAATGCCTGCAGTGCACAGACCACACGCAGACACATTACATTACATTTTAGTCATTTAGCAGACGCCCTTATCCAGAGCGACTTACAGTTAGTGAGT
>NW_028161212.1:57500-87500 GCF_964263955.1 Coregonus lavaretus
ACACGCCTACTCTTCTCCCATTTTGTTTGAATCTTCCTCCCAATACCATCCATCATTGTTAATGAAGAGAGTGAGGAACGGTCCCTGATTAATGTATTAAATGCATGATCCACCTCAACACTGACATGGGTGAACAGAAAGATACTACACTCATCCTTTTAACTATTCTCCATCCCTTCGTCTGTTCATCCTGTCATCTCTCTTTCCTTCTCCATTCAACATCTGTTCATCCTGTCATCTCTCTTTCCTTCTCCATTCAACATCTGTTCATCCTGTCATCTCTCTTTCCTTCTCCATTCAACATCTGTTCATCCTGTCATCTCTCTTTCCTTCTCCATTCAACATCTGTTCATCCTTTCATCTCTCTTTCCTTCTCCAGTCAACATCTGTTCATCCTGTCATCTCTCTTTCCTTCTCCATTCAACATCTGTTCATCCTGTCATCTCTCTTTCCTTCTCCATTCAACATCTGTTCATCCTGTCATCTCTCTTTCCTTCTCCATTCAACATCTGTTCATCCTGTCATCTCTCTTTCCTTCTCCATTCAACATCTGTTCATCCTGTCATCTCTCTTTCCTTCTCCATTCAACATCTGTTCATCCTGTCATCTCTCTTTCCTTCTCCATTCAACATCTGTTCATCCTGTCAACTCTCTTTCCTTCTCCATTCAATATCTGTTCATCCTGTCATCTCTCTTTCCTTCTCCATTCAACATCTGTTCATCCTGTCATCTCTCTTTCCTTCTCCATTCAACATCTGTTCATCCTGTCATCTCTCTTTCCTTCTCCATTCAACATCTGTTCATCCTGTCATCTCTCTTTCCTTCTCCATTCAACATCTGTTCATCCTGTCATCTCTCTTTCCTTCTCCATTCAACATCTGTTCATCCTGTCATCTCTCTTTCCTTCTCCTTCAACATCTGTTCATCCTGTCATATCTCTTTCCTTCTCCATTCAACATCTGTTCATCCTGTCATCTCTCTTTCCTTCTCCATTCAACATCTGTTCATCCTGTCATCTCTCTTTCCTTCTCCATTCAACATCTGTTCATCCTGTCATCTCTCTTTCCTTCTCCATTCAACATCTGTTCATCCTGTCATCTCTCTTTCCTTCTCCATTCAATATCTGTTCATCCTGTCATCTCTCTTTCCTTCTCCATTCAACATCTGTTCAACCTGTCATCTCTCTTTCCTTCTCCATTCAACATCTGTTCATCCTGTCATCTCTCTTTCCTTCTCCATTCAACATCTGTTCATCCTGTCATCTCTCTTTCCTTCTCCATTCAACATCTGTTCATCCTGTCATCTCTCTTTCCTTCTCCATTCAACTCAAAGCTCCTAAACAAGATGGTGAATGACATGTCACATGATGTGGCCTGTGAAATGATTTATTCAGAAATAGTAATCTTCTCGTCTCCCAAGGACTAGACACACCTGGTGTATCTATCTGATGTTGATGATAACCAGACATGACAGTGTAATTACACCCTCAGCCCCCCTTTACCGCTTCTATTTAGCTGTGTGTGTGTGTGTGTGTGTGTGTGTGTGTGTGTGTGTGTGTGTGTGTGTGTGTGTGTGTGTGTGTGTCTGTGTGTCTGTGTGTGTGTGTCTGTGTGTGTCTGTGTGCACACTGCACAGTTAGATATGTTTTCATAGCATTTATGTTGTCCACAGGTGCTTCTGAAATGGCCACCTTTTCCCTGCTGTACATAGATGTGTTATAGATGCAAACAGCACAGTTATGATACGTTCTGGATATGTTACAGATCAAATGTAGATATGTTGAGTTGTGTTATAGATGGATGCATTTCCATTGCTTTTAAGTGTTAAATGTATCTTGTGATTTCCTTTGTCGACAAAAGATATACCGGTAACGAGGTATAGGTAATCCATGAGTGATGCCTGGTATTTATAGGTAATCCATGAGTGATGCCTGGTTTTTATAGGTAATACATGTGTGATGCCTGATGTTTATAGATAATCCATGAGTGATGCCTGTTTGTTTTTTTGGTAATCCATGAGTGATGCCTGGTTATATAGGTAATCCATTAGTGATGCCTTGTATTTATAGGTAATCCATTAGTGATTTCTGGTATTTATAGGTAATCCATGAGTGATGCCTGGTGTTTATAGTTAATCCATGAGTAATGCCTGGTGATTATAGGTAATCCATGAGTGATGCCTGGTGATTATAGGTAATCCATGAGTGATGCATTGTATTTATAGGTAATCCATGAGTGATGCCTGGTCTGAGTACTTACAGTCTTTGTGTTTGAGTTATTATTGAAGTCTTCACTGTCTGTTGCAAAATCCTCTTTATATTCCTCCTGTCACCCCTCTCCTCTTTACGTGCTGCTTCCAGATATTATTATGAGCCGGTCTGGTCAATTAAAAATGATATCGGCGGTCATTAGGGAATTAATGAAAACAAGAATAATGCCTGGCAGAATGTTAATTAAAGCCTGTTCTCCTGTAGATGATAGGCAGTACATGTTGTAATGTTTAAACATGAGGTTTTTATGTTTATAACTAGTTGATAGTGTTGTCTTCTCTGATAGCAGCAACGGCAATGCAACACACACATAGGCAAGCACTCCTGTACACACACCCCCTCTGATGATAGATGATTCACCATGTGAGTTTAATGATACACTAGTTTCTATGGTCTTATTTTGAATGTCTCAATCATGCTGTCATAAGATAATGCACTTCTCAGTCTTTCGTTTTTGTCTTTACCAGTCGGTATTGTGTGTCGGTCAGGTTATACTGTCCTTAGCAAGCGGTTAAGATGAAACGATTAAGCAATAAGGCATGAGAACCCAGGGATAATGGTGCGAATAACTCCTGACTAAAGACTGTTCTTAGGCCCGAGGCGAAGCGAAGTGTCGGGGGAAACAACCCTTAGGAGGGTGTTATTCACGATAATTCCCGGGCTTGAGGGCCTTATTTATTGCTTTTATAAAACAGTTGCCAACATATTTTTTTTTTAAAAGATTATTTACATGTTTTCATTAAAGACGTTATTTTAATGAGAAAAAAATCATTTTATTTATTTTTTATCTCATCACATTCATAACCATGGTTACTGTGGAGTTCAGCTAACTGTTCCACAGGTCGGAGAGGCAGACAGCAAGGTTTAGACAACGTCACGTACGTTAAGGAACGGGACGGACCTAGAGTTCTATAGGCCAAGGCGTGACAGACAAACCCCAATTGGTACAACGCTAGGCTAGTAGCGTGGGTAGATTACGTCTAGACAGTTATTTCCAGAGCAGATTCAGTTTATAAATTGCCTGGCTGGGCTGTGGGACAGTGGACGCACGTTGACAAATCAAATGGAACCGTTAACAGGCATCGCCCGGGGATTGTGGTGAATAACTCCCTGCTATCAACCAATCCACATCCAGGATCCAAACAACCTGTTTTATAATGACTCTCAGACACTTCTGGTGTGTAGAAAGGCCACCCGCCAGACATCAGAGGACCACTGGACACCTTGGTCCTGTGTAATGGAATCTGTTCATTATCTGGTATGTGTGGGACCAGGCTATCTCTGCAGGGTCTGAGTGACTCCAGTGTGTGACTTCTCACTAGCCTAGCTCCTCACTGCAGGGCCTTTAATAGAATACAACCAAAGGATTTTTCTATCTGAGGCCTACAGCCCTGACAGTAAAATGAGCATAGTTGTCAACCAGGCCTTTCCTTTTCATTAAGCAGTCTGTGTGGACCAGTCAGGACCGTGTGTCTGTCATTAGGCAGTCTGTTTGGACCTGTCAGGACCGTGTGTCTGTCATTAGGCAGTCTGTTTGGACCTGTCTGGACCGTGTGTCTGTCATTAGGCAGTCTGTTTGGAACTATCAGGACCGTGTGTCTGTTGCCACAGCTCTGCTTTTGATATTTATATTCATTCTGTCCTGAATTTAAGTGACTTCTGCCCACGTTTACTTCTCATGCTATGTGTGTTTATTGTGACTTAGACCATGGCCACGTGTGGTTTGATTTCCTTTTTTTTTTTTTTGTGTCACTAGCTTCTAGATATCGACTTTTATTTCTAGACACACAGGCCCCTCTCCTGGTCGTCAGTGTCTGTTCTGTGTTTCTTTCTACTTGTCTCCTGTCTCCTGTGTCACCATTGTATTGGACACAAGGGAAGGATAGTGGCTGTGCGTGTAGACACAGGGAAGATGAGTCAACAGTAGAGCTAACAGTAATATACTCCCCTCTGGCCCTCCGACAAACACAGACTTAATTCGCCCGGCAGAATTCCTTTTATATCCTTCCCTTGAAATGTGTTATGGGAAGAAAAAAAAACCGGAACAGAACAATCACTTATCACAAGGCTACGTTCCAGTTTATGATGTCCCAAATGGCATCATATTCTCTCCACTACTTTTCACCTGAGCCCTTTTTGTGTCCCTTGTCAAAAGTAGTGCACTATACAGGGAAAAGGGTGCCATTTGGGGCAAAACACCAGATCGTAATGTCCGTTATTTGTACCGTAGAAATATTAATGTAGATTTTCACATGGTCGACGTTGTCATTTATTTGCAGCACTATACAAGCCATTTAACCTTTTGGCCATTAATTCATCAACACTGTTTTTGTAGACAAATGATCAATGATTCACTGTGTGTGAGAGTGTGTGTGTGTGTGTGTGTGTGTGTGTGTGTGTGTGTGTGTGTGTGTGTGTGTGTGTGTGTGTGTGTGTGTGTGTGTGTGTGTGTGTGTGTGTGTGTGGATGGTATTCATGTTGTGAATGTTTTGTGTATGGATGGTACAGTACTTGGTGTACTCATGACATCTATTGTGATTATAGGAGAAATATACAAAAATGTGCCTCTGCTAGGGCTGTGGCGGCCATGACATTTTGTCAACCTGTGATTGTCGAGCAAATAACTGTCGGTCTCACAGTAATTGACCATTAATTAACATAAATACATTTAGCATCTCCAGGCTTCCACGCATAGCCCACTGATGGCAGACCTTTGGAACATCTACATTTTAAAAAGTCTAAGAAATCCATTTAATAAAAGCCTACACCATCACAATAAATCCATGATTTATTTTAGACAGGTCTAAAGAAACATGATATGAAGTAAATGTGGTCTATTTCAGAAGAACAGAATAGCATACTCTCAGTTGTCCTTATGTTAGGCCCTGATCTGGCTATGCCATATGGCTGTGGGCTACACTAGTTCATTTAGCAGACAAGATTTCCTTTGAATTATGTGGCATAATTTTATATTATTTTGTAATATGAAGAATACAATTGAACATAGCTGAATAAAATAGAAAATACATTTTCTCCAAAGTATTTGAGGGAGTGCGCACATGTGGCTATTCTGTGTTGAGTGGTGAACAAAGAAACATGTCCTCCTATATGCTTAATTTAGAGTTATTAATGTAACTTTACTTGCGATAAACGTTGGGCTATATGTTTTGATTCTTAATACATTCTAAGGCTGCATGACTCTAATGATGATTTGAAAAAAGTCTCATGAAAGTCAAAACATGCGTTTTTCTGGATTTTTGTTGTTGTTATTCTGTCTGTCACTGTTCAAATAAACCTACCTTTAAAATTATAGACTGATCATTTCTTTGTCAGTGGGCAAACGTACAAAATCAAATACTTTTTTCCCTCACTGTATACTGTATATATATATGTTTTTATATGCTGGCAACAGCCAGCAGACCAGGGTATAAACTAGCTACCCTTGCAGTTATGCAAACACATCACCTGTGCCATTAAGACCCAGACCTTTTGGCAGAGGCTGAGTTAAAGGTTACAATAGCACTGCCAATGACAAACTTTTGGTTGCAACAAGCTTTGACCTGCTACGGTAGCTATGTTGGTCTATTGTACTTCAAATAAGTTGTATGCAGATTGCTGAGGATTCAAACGTTCAGCCTAATACATGCTCCTAGAGCTGCTTCCACTGTAATGTGATTTGTGCTGCATACAAGTTAAAGTTTAGGATTCTTTACCACACCACACTAATCCCATTCCATTACGTTTTCAAGCTTTAAAAATATTTGAAACCAAGATTTGCTTTTATACAGTGGGGAAAAAATTTCATCATAGGTACACGTCAACTATGACAGACAAAATTAGGAAAAAAAATCCAGAAAATCACATTGTAGGATTTTTTATGAATTTATTTGCAAATTATGGTGGAAAATAAGTATTTGGTCAATAACAAAAGTTTCTCAATACTTTGTTATATACCCTTTGTTGGCAATGACACAGGTCAAAAGTTTTCTGTAAGTCTTCACAAGGTTTTCACACACTGTTGCTGGTATTTTGGCCCATTCCTCCATGCAGATCTCCTCTAGAGCAGTGATGTTTTGGGGCTGTCGCTGGGCAACACGGACTTTCAACTCCCTCCAAAGATTTTCTATGGGGTTGAGATCTGGAGACTGGCTAGGCCACTCCAGGACCTTGAAATGCTTCTTACGAAGCCACTCCTTCGTTGCCCGGGCGGTGTGTTTGGGATCATTGTCATGCTGAAAGACCCAGCCACGTTTCATCTTCAATGCCCTTGCTGATGGAAGGAGGTTTTCACTCAAAATCTCACGATACATGGCCCCATGCATTCTTTCCTTTACACGGATCAGTCGTCCTGGTCCCTTTGCAGAAAAACAGCCCCAAAGCATGATGTTTCCACCCCCATGCTTCACAGTAGGTATGGTGTTCTTTGGATGCAACTCAGCATTTTTTGCCCTCCAAACATGACGAGTTGAGTTTTTACCAAAAAGTTCTATTTTGGTTTCATCTGACCATATGACATTCTCCCAATCCTCTTCTGGATCATCCAAATGCACTCTAGCAAACTTCAGATGGGCCTGGACATGTACTGGCTTAAGCAGGGGGACACGTCTTGCACTGCAGGATTTGAGTCCCAGGCAGCGTAGTGTGTTACTGATGGTAGGCTTTGTTACTTTGGTCCCAGCTCTCTGCAGGTCATTCACTAGGTCCCCCCGTGTGGTTCTGGGATTTTTGCTCACCGTTCTTGTGATCATTTTGACCCCACGGGGTGAGATCTTGCGTGGAGCCCCAGATCTAGGGAGATTATCAGTGGTCTTGTATGTCTTCCATTTCCTAATAATTGCTCCCACAGTTGATTTCTTCAAACCAAGCTGCTTACCTATTGCAGATTCAGTCTTCCCAGCCTGGTGCAGGTCTACAATTTTGTTTCTGGTTTCCTTTGACAGCTCTTTGGTCTTGGCCATAGTGGAGTTTGGAGTGTGACTGTTTGAGGTTGTGGACAAGTGTCTTTTATACTGATAACAAGTTCAAACAGGTGCCATTAATACAGGTAACGAGTGGAGGACAGAGGTGCCTCTTAAAGAAGAAGTTACAGGTCTGTGAGAGCCAGAAATCTTGCTTGTTTGTAGGTGACCAAATACTTATTTTCCACCATAATTTGCAAATAAATTCAAAAAAAATCCTACAATGTGATTTTCTGGAGAAAAAAAATCTCAATTTGTCTGTCATAGTTGACGTGTACCTATGATGAAAATTACAGGCCTCTCTCATCTTTTTAAGTGGGAGAACTTGCACAATTGGTGGCTGACTAAATACTTTTTTTCCCCACTGTACTTACAAGACCATCATGCCTGCTTGATTGAGCTGTTTTGTATGGTAGTAATGTGGTGCCTGCCTGTATTTCCTTAAACCTTTATTTTAGCAAAATATGTCATTGAGATTTATTTTTATTTCATAACATATTTTTTGGGGGGTCAGTAGGTGCCCAACATAACAACAGGTGGTGGTGTGTTGGACACAGTCACTCATATGTGGATGTCTATAGAGCCTGCCTCCATTCGTGATTTCTATAACCGTTAGCTTACCTGTCTAATTTTGACATAAACTCAGAACAATTAGCTTTTTCAAACATGGCCCCTGTTTTATCAATTGCTGTGCTGATCAATGGACAGTTCATTAACTCTCTCAAATGACTACGTAGCTTAAAGTTATGTGTGTATTTGTATTTCTTTTTGCGATAAAGATACACATTTGTGTACATATTTCACATGGTTCTCAGTAACGGCAGGACGGCTCATGACGAGAGGCGGGGAGCGTGTTGTTTACCTCCAATCAAGTTGATGTGTGAATTTCCATCGACATTGTTGTCATATTGCCTTAGATATGATGGTAGGGAGATTTGAATTTAACATTGAGCCTCAACCAATACATACTAGAGTCGGGCCAACCGTAGAGAGAGTTGAGTCAGGTACCCTGCCTGGTTGTAGGACATTCCCTTTGATCTGTCAGTTGAGGAGAGAGTAGCGTGTGCGTGCGTACGTGCGTGCATACGTGCGTGCGTGCGTGCGTCAGTCTGTGTAGAGTAACGTTCAAACAAAAAGTAATATCCTTTGTTGTTACGTCACGGTAGGTCATCTCCCTTCCTTGCAGAGTAGTTTAAAAACTCTTCACATACAGACAGTACATAGGACTGTGTCCCAAATGGCACTGTATTTCCTATTTAGTGCACTAAATGTAGCCCCTATGGGCCCTGGCCAAAAGTAATGCACTCCATAGGGAATTGGGTGCAATTGGCGATACATTATTCAGTCCTTTTTTTTTTTATCACTGATGATAACTTTGTTGATACTTGAGAACCAAAAAGTTTGGGTTTGGATTTTCGGGAAAGCTTGTTTTTTAATTTAGCTTGTAGTATTATCAATCCATCCACATGTTTACCAGAGACCAGTACTGTGTAGATAAAGCTCTTTGATCCAGACTTTCAAAGTCCCTTCTTCCCTTCTTCCATGCCTTTTGTTTCTCCTTTTCTTATTATCTTTGCCTTTTTCTTGCTTTCTTGTCTTGCCTTCTTTGTGCCTCATATGGATAATAAATTAAACTCATATTTTTGTGTCGCTAGTGGCTTGTGACTTACAGCAGTAGAAATTCCCGAGGAATCGGACATTTGGAACGCTTTACGTTCGTGGTACTAAGCTCGTAGTATTGAAAATGATTAAAAGCTATTGAAGCAAACACCGAACATTATGTCAAATGGTCACTGATGCTTTCTAGGGCCTATTTAAGAAAATCTATGTCACAGTCAAGCTAGGATTTTTCAAGCTCAGACACACGGGTAGGATTGTCAAACGTTTGCCTGCCGACTGTACTCAGCACCTCTGAACAGCGTGTCGGCAGGTACAGGGTGAGGGTTTCATAATAAATAAACATAGAACAAAAACAGAGAACAGCGTCCGGACATGAGAAACATAACAACATCAATTCTGACTGGGGAATGAACCTGAGGGAGTGACAAGATATAGGGGAGGTAATTAATAACGTGATGGAGACCAGGTGAGTCCCATAATTAAGCGGTGAGCGTAATGATGGTGGCAGGTGTGCATAATGATGAGTGAACTGGGGACCTTCGAGCACCGGAGAGGGGGAGCGGGGGGGTAGACGTGACACTCTTGTGTGTTCACACAGCAAAGACCTTGACGTCGTCAGCCACTCAGCCTTGTTAAAATACTCCGAACCAGGTGGCAGTAGTGTTGTTTGGTAATGCATATCCGGGTCTATCGCTTATGGTCTAGATTCCAATCTATTTGCGTTAATGTTGCTATTTTGTAGAAAGGCCTTGTTGATACTAGCCAGATGGCCACAGCTAGATAACTACCTAGCAAGATGATGAAGAAATTGTTTAATTCACTCTTCATAATCCCGTACTGCCAGTGCCAGCCCATAGCCATGTTTAGCTATCTAGCTAATGTTAGCATATACGCTAGCTAGCACAACATAGCTAGCTAGCTAGCTAGCTAAGGACACCGCACTAACTCGGCAGCTAACACAGGCATCTGTTTCATGGAAGCTAGCTAATCCATTATGATTTAAATATAATGTCAATACCGGCTACAGTGGTTAGCTAGCTTGGAGGAAGTATTTAGTGTTGTGTGAATTGCGTCTGTGCACTTAGCTAGCTACCATCACATAGCCTGCATTGCATATGAAGTGTAACAGGCTCATTTGTGGAGAAAATGCCTTATTTTTGTACCTTTTTTTATCTTGGCTCCCCCATGTGGGTATTCGAGGTCAGGGTGGTTGGTTCTTCATACCCTGGGTCTCTTAGGACTCGGAGGTCAGGGTGGTTGGTTCTTCATACCCTGGGTCTCTTAGGACTCGGAGGTCAGGGTGGTTGGTTCTTCATACCCTGGGTCTCTTAGGACTCGGAGGTCAGGGTGGTTGGTTCTTCATACCCTGGGTCTCTTAGGACTCGGAGGTCAGGGTGGTTGGTTCTTCATACCCTGGGTCTCTTAGGACTCGGAGGTCAGGGTGGTTGGTTCTTCATACCCTGGGTCTCTTAGGACTCGGAGGTCAGGGTGGTTGATTCTTCAAACCCTGGGTCTCTTAGGACTCGGAGGTCAGGGTGGTTGGTTATTCATACCCTGGGTCTCTTAGGACTCGGAGGTCAGGGTGGTTGGTTCTTCATACCCTGGGTCTCTTAGGACTCGGAGGTCAGGGTGGTTGGTTCTTCAAACCCTGGGTCTCTTAGGACTCGGAGGTCAGGGTGGTTGGTTCTTCATACCCTGGGTCTCTTAGGACTCGGAGGTCAGGGTGGTTGGTTCTTTATTTCAGTAAAAACATGTTAACATTTCTCTAAAAGCAGCCATTTATGGAGGAAAACACAGTATGACATATTCCTCTTCAACACTGGCCAGACTCAGAGACCATATAGCCAGTTTCCTTCGTCTTCAACACCGGCCGTACTCAGAGAGACCACTTTGCCACAGTGTCGTGGAGTTGAACATGGAAATACTTCTGTGTGATAATGTCTCATCTTGTGTTCCTTGTCTTCCAGACGTCATTTTGCATCTCATATTCCCTATATAGTGCACTACATTTGACCAGAACCCTATGGGGTTAGGTGCCCTATTAAATGAATAGGGTACAATATGTTTTGCAATATGTCAGAAATCCCACTGTGTTTAAGCCCGGGAAGAGAACGTTGTCTTAGATACCACGGTAACGGTTAACAGTTCATAATGACAGTGTGCTTGGCAACTCCTTGTGCGTCTCAGGTCTATATCAATGACGTCTCCTGGAATCTGAAGCACACACACACACACACACACACACACAGATCGCACGTGCATGCGAACACACACACACACACACACATTGCGCGCACATGTGCGCACACGCACTTCGTTCGGAGTGGGGATGGTAGATAGTGTCTGTGTGTGGTGAACGGGGACAGAAGCAGAAGATGCATGGCTGTCTCATGTTTAATGGGTGTCCTAGATTTCCTCTCCTCTGTACTGTAATCATTTATATGATGGACACGAAGACTATTATCTCGGACTGTTGGAGAGTAGGGATATCTACTATGTCAGCATTAATTGATCATTATACAGTTTACTGTATACACACAACACCTTTATATAAGCTATCACATTATTCTACCTTCATATAGGCTATCACATTATTCTACCTTTACATAGGCTATCACATTATTCTACCTTTATATAAGCTATCACATTATTCTACCTTTACATAGGCTATCACATTATTCTACCTTTACATAGGCTATCACATTATTCTACCTTTACATAGGCTATCACATTATTCTAACTTTATATAAGCTATCACATTATTCTACCTTTATATAGGCTATCACATTATTCTACCTTCATATAGGCTATCACATTATTCTACCTTTACATAGGCTATCACATTATTCTACCAAACATTTGTTTACACTAGCACACGATAAAAAACACATACTTTACAAAAAAATATTTCCACGACCCTTTTCCACTAGGTATTGGCAGTGTCTAGAATACATATTCATTCTAATGGATAATCTGGATAATCAAAGCAAAACGTTTTCGCCATCCAGAATGCATGCAGATCCATATAATTACATATATAATCCCTAATTTAATAGGATCTCTGTGTTAATCAATTATCAAATGAAATTGTATTTGTCACGTGCCGAATACAACAGGTGTAGACTACCATGCTTGCTTACGAGCCCTTCTCAACGATGCAGAGTTAAAATAATAAAGCAAGAACAATACAAATGCTAGAATGAAGATATACAGGGAGTACCAGTACCAGATCACTGTGCAGCTATATACAGGGAGTACCAGTACCAGATCAATGTGGAGCTATATACAGGGAGTACCAGTACCAGATCAATGTGGAGCTATATACAGGGAGTACCAGTACCAGATCAATGTGGAGCTATATACAGGGAGTACTAGTACCAGATCAATGTGGAGCTATATACAGGGAGTACCAGTACCAGATCAATGTGGAGCTATATACAGGGAGTACCAGTACCAGATCATTGTGGAGCTATATACAGGGAGTACCAGTACCAGATCAATATGCAGAGGTACAAGGTATTTGAGGTAGATATGTACATGAAGGCAGGGTAAAGTGACTAGGCATCAGGATAGATAATAATAAGGTATTTGAGGTAGATACGTACATGAAGGCAGGGTAAAGTGACTAGGCATCAGGATAGATAATAATAAGGTATTTGAGGTAGATATGTACATGAAGGCAGGGTAAAGTGACTAGGCATCAGGATAGATAATAATAAGGTATTTGAGGTAGATATGTACATGAAGGCAGGGTAAAGTGACTAGGCATCAGGATAGATAATAATAAGGTATTTGAGGTAGATATGTACATGAAGGCAGGGTAAAGTGACTAGGCATCAGGATAGATACTAATAAGGGTAAAATAAAGAACAGAGTAGCAGCAGGAAATTGTGGTTCTCAGTAGCTCAGCTGGTAGAGCACGGCGCTTGTAACGCCAAGGTAGTGGGTTCGATCCCCGGGACCACCCATACACAAAAAAAAATGTATGCACGCATGACTGTAAGTCGCTTTGGATAAAAGCGTCTGCTAAATGGCATATTATTATTATTATAAATTATGTGTGTAAAAGTGTGTGTATGTGTATGTCTTTGTGTGTGTGGCTCAGTATACGTGTGTGTGTGTGTGTGTGTGTGTGTGTGTGTGTGTGTGTGTGTGTGTGTGTGTGTGTGTGTGTGTGTGTGTGTGTGTGTGTGTGTGTGTGTGTGTGTGTGTTTGTGCGTACACTGTAAACCCCAATGTACTGTCATTACTCAAACTTTTGAGGAAACCCGTTGCGCTTAATATATCTGAGTACAGTTACTTAAATTGATTTTGTAGTCGTTACTCGATAGAGTCACTGTGACTCCAACTGCAGGAGCCTGTTGGTCGAGAGCCGATGCTCCGGTACCGTTTGCCGGACGGTAGTAGAGTGAACTGTCTATAGTCAGTGATGTCCGCACCACCCTCTGAGGCGCTTTTGCGGTCGAGGGCGGTTCATTTTCCATACCAAGCAGTGATGCAGCCAGTCAAGATGCTCTCGATGGTGCAACTGTCTAACTTTTTGAGGATCCGATCCAAATCTTTTCAGCCTCCTGAGGGGATAGGAGCCGACTGTGTGGTTCTGTATTGTTCTTCACGGCTGTGTGGGTTTGTGTGGACCCCGTTAAGTCCTTAGTGATGTGGACAACAATATATAATATACAACTTGTATGGCAGGGGTGTTAAACTCATTCCTTGGAGGGCCTAGTTTCTGCAGGTTTTTGGTATTTCCTTTCAATTAAGCCCTAGACAACCAGGTGTGTGGAGTTCCTTACTAATTAGTGACCTTAATTCATCAATCAAGTAAAAAGGGAGAAGCTAAAACACGCAGGCACTCGGCCCTCCGCGAAATTAATTTGACACGTGTTGTATGGTTTCAAGGTAATCTGTGCAGTGCAAATACATTCTCTCTGCTATGAAGCCTCAATATGAGTTTGATACAATGTTTAATTTGCATGTTTGTATGTTTGCAAATGCATATCTCATTTATAATGATTTATGCATAAGTGTCCTACGCATATTGTAGCTTCATTTAATATGGATGTAATTGTGTAACGCCTGTCATTCTCAAGAGTCGGCATTATCACATGCTTATAGGATTTCTTTTGGACAGGCAACATATATTGTGATCATCTATATTTTAGCATTTGCATCTTAATGTGTCATATGTACCAAATAAAATACTATTTGTTAGTGGGGTTGCAAAGAGAGAGAATATTCCCGGTAACTTTCAAAATGTACCAGTAATTTACCTGTAATTTTAAAAATGTTTTTTAATATGAAAACTCAGGGGTGCATGCTTAATCCCCTCCTGTACTCCCTGTTCACCCACAACTGTGTGGCCATGCACGACTCCAACACCGTCATTAAGTTTGCCGATGACACAACGGTGGTAGGCCTGATCACCGACAACGATGAGACAGCCTATAGGGAGGACAACAACCTCTCCCTCAGCTTGAGCAAGACAAAGGAGATGATTGTGGACTACAGGAAAAGGAGGGCCGAGCACGCTCTGATTCACATCAACGGGGCTGTAGTGGAGCAGGTTGAGAACTTCAAGGTCCTTGGTGTCCACATCACTAACAAACTATCATGGTCCAAACACCCTCCCCTAACCCGGACGATGCTGGGCCAATTATGCGCCGCCTCATGGGTCTCCCGGTCGCGACCAGCTGCGACACACCTGGGATCGAACGCGGGTAATTTAGTGACGCCTCAAGCACTGCGATGCCTTTGACCGCTGCGCCACTCGGGAGGCCATTATAGATTTTATTTAATTGCACTTATTTTTTGTATTTTTTTTTTACTCTGCGTTGTTGGTTAAGGGCTTGTCAGTAAGCATTTCACAGTAAGGCGCATGTGACAAATACATTTTGATTTGATTTGATTTATTTCACCTAATAGAATTGCTATTGTGTTGTTTTCACCTAATATAATTGCTACTCTGTGTTGTTTTTATTGCACTGCTTTGCTTTATCTTGGCCAGGTCGCAGTTTAAAATGAGAACCTGTTCTCAACTGGCTTACCTGGTTAAATAAAGGTTAAATAAAAAAATAAAATAAAACATTGTGAGAATTATATCTTTAACACGAGCATCGCCGGGCCTCGGCACGTAGCAGTAGCATGTGTGCATTTGGATCATCTACATTTAAACAGTCTAATAAATCATTAGTTTGTAAAGGATTCTGGCTACCCCCATAAGGGATTCATACAAGTACTAATTCAAGCACAGTGTGCAAGAGCTTCAGTCCTTTGAATTGTCATTCTCAGCCTCCATACCCCCCCCCACACTATAGGCCTCTAAGGTCTAAGCAATTAGGGGTCTGACTGATCATAACAAAAAACAGACAGCAGAGAGAAATCACACCACCAGGTGACAATCTGTGGAACTGTCCCTATGGAGAGCCAGGTAAACCATGTTATCACAGCTGGCGTACATCAACAACAAACCATAATGGAGAGTTTCTGCAGCTGTAGACTATCAATTATGTAGCCCATTGGGCCTGTGTGTGTGTGTGTGTGTGTGTGTGTGTGTGTGTGTGTGCGTGTGCGTGTGCGTGTGTGTGTGTGTGTGCGTGCGTGCGTGCGTGAGTGAATGTGTTGACAGTGCTCCTTGCCTCTGCACTTTTAAAGACTCCTTGATCATGAAACAGACTCTTTGAAACCTAGTAAGGTTAGGGTTGGATAATGATATGTTTGGGTGGGGTTAGATAATGACACTCTCCTGGCATGGATGCTATTTATATATATATACACACCAGTTATGGTTGTTGTCTGCTGCTTTTAATTGCGTCATTACAACCAGCTTTACTCGCTTTGGTTTGGCTCTCTTGGCTTGCTGGCCGTAGGCTATTTTCTCCATTGTACATGTCTGTGGTTGTCCGCATTAGTATTCCAAAGAAAAAATATATGCATTCCTTGTAGGATTTTGTTTATTTACGTAAGCGAAACGGAACTCTAATGGAACGCAAGTACTCCGAATCTATATAAGAATATGTGGCATGCTCTTCTGAATCCTCTCTTCAATGTGTTGCCTTGAAGCCTCACTGAAGCGAAATAATGGTATGCTACCATGGAAAGGAAAATACCTGTCTATTGGTTGAAAAATCACCCTGATTAACTCTTTAGTCATATCCCTGTTTACCTATTTGCTTATGGCCTTTCCTACACCTAGCGACCTGTTTCTTTAATTATATGAGCAAAAAATATTCTATTTTATTTGGAACGGGAAGCCAGACAAAATTAAACGGGCCTATTTATATAATTAATATACAGTGGGGAGAACAAGTATTTGATACACTGCCGATTTTGCAGGTTTCCCTACATACAAAGCATGTAGAGGTCTGTAATTTTTATCATAGGTACACTTCAACTGTGAGAGACTGAATCTAAAACAAAAATCCAGAAAATCACATTGTATGATTTTTAAGTAATTAATTTGCATTTTATTGCATGACATAAGTATTTGATCACCTACCAACCAGTAAGAATTACGGCTCTCACAGACCTGTTAGTTTTTCTTTAAGAAGCCCTCATGTTCTCCACTCATTACCTGTATTAACTGCACCTGTTTGAACTCATTACCTGTATAAAAGACACCTGTCCACACACTCAATCAAACAGACTCCAACCTCTCCACAATGGCCAAGACCAGAGAGCTGTGTAAGGACATCAGGGATACAATTGTAGACCTGCACAAGGCTGGGATGGGCTACAGGACAATAGGCAAGCAGCTTGGTGAGAAGGCAACAACTGTTGGCGCAATTATTAGAAAATGGAAGAAGTTCAAGATGACGGTCAATCACCCTCGGTCTGGGGCTCCATGCAAGATCTCAACTCGTGGGGCATCAATGATCATGAGGAAGGTGAGGGATCAGCCCAGAACTACACGGCAGGACCTGGTCAATGACCTGAAGAGAGCTGGGACCACAGTCACAAAGAAAACCATTAGTAACACACTACGCCGTCATGGATTAAAATCCTGCAGTGCACGCAAGGTCCCCCTGCTCAAGCCAGCGCATGTCCAGGCCTGTCTGAAGTTTGCCAATGACCATCTGGATGATCCAGAGGAGGAATGGGAGAAGGTCATGTGGTCTGATGAGACAAAAATATAGCTTTTTGGTCTAAACTCCACTCGCCGTGTTTGGAGGAAGAAGAAGGATGAGTACAACCCCAAGAACACCATCCCAACCGTGAAGCATGGAGGTGGAAACATCATTCTTTGGGGATGCTTTTCTGCAAAGGGGACAGGACGACTGCACCGTATTGAGGGGAGGATGGTTGGGGCCATGTATCGCAAGATCTTGGCCAGCAACCTTCCCTCAGTAAGAGCATTGAAGATGGGTCGTGGCTGGGTCTTCCAGCATGACAACGACCCGAAACACACAGCCAGGGCAACTAAGGAGTGGCTCCGTAAGAAGCATCTCAAGGTCCTGGAGTGGCCTAGCCAGTCTCCAGACCTGAACCCAATAGAAAGTATTTGGAGGGAGCTGAAAGTCCGTATTGCCCAGCGACAGCCCCAAAACCTGAATGATCTGGAGAAGGTCTGTATGGAGGAGTGGGCCAAAATCCCTGCTGCAGTGTGTGCAAACCTGGTCAAGACCTACAGGAAACGTATGATCTCTGTAATTGCAAACAAAGGTTTCTATACCAAATATTAAGTTCTGCTTTTCTGATGTATCAATTACTTATGTCATAAAATAAAATGCAAATCAATTACTTAAAAATCATACAATGTGATTTTCTGGATTTCTCTCACAGTTGAAGTGTACCTATGATAAAAATTACAGACCTCTACATGCTTTGTAAGTAGGAAAACCTGCAAAATCGGCAGTGTATCAAATACTTGTTCTCCCCACTGTAAATTCGGAGGGCAGAAATGATTAAATATTAAAGCATTAGACCTCTCACTAAAGGCTTCAGTCATACAAAAGTTGTACTTAAATCCGAACTGGTTCTCTAGCAGATTAGTAAATATGTTTCACCCCATGTTCAAGAATGGCCTTTTTCCCTTTATTCAGATTACAACCTCTCACTTCCGGTTATTTGAAAATGAAATAATCTCCAAATATCACTATTTTTGAAACAAGCCATAGAAAGGCGGTTGCAATTTCAGTTTAATCCACCAGAAAAGACAGAACAAAAATTACAACAAAAATTATGTTTATACTCGAAAATACTATCTGGGAAAAAATGTTTTAAAACGGTAAAGCCTTTGTAAATTATATCATAAATAGGACTGGTGGAGTTATGTCACGCATGCAGCTAACAAAAATATATGGAAATGCATGCTCTACTCAAAATTACAACCAACTAATTGCAGCATTACCACAAAAACGGAAGAGGCAAGTGGAAGGGGAAAAAGTAAGGAAGTTGTCTGTCGGCCCTGCATTAAAGACCAAAATTGGTTAAAGAAAAAAATATAAATAAATAAAAAGTATACCAGTTTCATTTAAGGACCAAAACATGTACAGCTGTGCCATATAGATTGCAAAATAGTTGGGAAGAGATTTACGATGTACTGATTCCATGGCACGTGGTTTATGAACTGATACACAAAACGACGCTGGATTCATAACGTATAGTTTTTCAATGTAAATTATTATAAAAATGATTGCAACCAATATAATGTTATATATATGGGGGATACAACCTTCCCAGCTCTGCAGATTTTTCTGCGAAGAGACAGAATCATTAGATCATTTGTTTTGGTACTGTCCAAATGTAGCTTGTTTTTGGTTGTAGGTTCAGGAATGGCTGAAGAATTGCAACATTTACCTGGAGCTAACTTTGCAAATAGCACTGCTGGGTGATTTAAAAAGTCATAGTCAATCGATCAATAGTATAGTAATACTCTTAGCAAAACATTGTATCTTTAATTTACAAACTGTAGAAACTATGAGAATAGAAAGGTTCAGAACTTTTGTGAAACATCACAGCACAGTTGAAAAATATATGGCTGGAAAAACTGGATGTTGTTCACTGATAGATGAGAGGGGTTGAGGGTAGCTGAAGGATGGGACTAAAAACAAACAAAAGATAACTATTGTAAAATATACTGTGTCGGTAAAATGTATATAGTATGTATAAACTGGAAGTAGAAGCCTAAGTGTTGTTGTCCATTAATTTACTCCAATGTGGGGAGGGGTGGTAGGGTTAGGGGCAAATAATAAAGGAAAATATATTTAAAAAATATATAAATAAAAATGTATATATATATATAAATAATAATAATATATATATACAGTACCAGTCAAAGGTTTGGACACACCTACTCATTCCAGGGTTTTTCTTTATTTGTACTATTTTCTACATTGTAGAATAATTGTGAAGACATCACAACTAGGAAATAACACATATGGAATCATGTAGTAACCAAAAAAGAAATTGAAGTCTACACCCCTTTGTCAGTTATTGGTCAACAGTACTACTCCTAGGGAGACGCGACTAGTTTTCATGCACATTTTTTCACAAATACTGCACCAAACATCTTAGAAGTAAAATTGCACGTCTAAGACATCCTCTGCAAAAACGTTTTTCAAGTGAAGGGCTTTAGGGAGTATGCAAGCATAAGACATTCGCTTCGCCTAGTCGAGTTCTGCTATGAGCAAACTTAACCTATGAATGTGGACGCCTTTAGTGATTATGTAGTGTGCCTTGCAGCCTCTCCTCTCCAGTGTGGTCTTCTCTGGTGGTTCTACTCAGGACTAACAAGACTCATGGCTGTGGTCTTCTCTGGTGGTTCTACTCAGGACTAACAAGACTCATGGCTGTGGTCTTCTCTGGTGGTTCTACTCAGGACTAACAAGACTCATGGCTGTGGTCTTCTCTGGTGGTTCTACTCAGGATTAACAAGACTCATGGCTGTGGTCTTCTCTGGTGGTTCTACTCAGGATTAACAAGACTCATGGCTGTGGTCTTCTCTGGTGGTTCTACTCAGGATTAACAAGACTCATGGCTGTGGTCTTCTCTGGTGGTTCTATCAGGACTAACAAGACTCATGGCTGTGGTCTTCTCTGGTGGTTCTACTCAGGATTAACAAGACTCATGGCTGTGGTCTTCTCTGGTGGTTCTACTCAGGATTAACAAGACTCATGGCTGTGGTCTTCTCTGGTGGTTCTACTCAGGATTAACAAGACTCATGGCTGTGGTCTTCTCTGGTGGTTCTATCAGGACTAACAAGACTCATGGCTGTGGTATTCTCTGGTGGTTGTACTCAGTACTAACAAGACTCATGGCTGTGCATGCCCATGAGGACTGTGATGATTCTATCTCCATACAGCCATGGTTCTTTCAAACACCAGCACTGCTCTCTTCCCCACAGAGCCCCACTCCGGCCTCATCTGTCAGGGCATGTTTTAGAGGAACGTGCCCCCTGATGCTCTCTCTGCTGATGGACCGACTGGAGCTCCCTGTCCCACTATCCTGATGGACCGAATGGAGCTCCCTGTCCCACTATCCTGATGGACCGACTGGAGCTCCCTGTCCCACTATCAGAATGGACCGACTGGAGCTCCCTGTCCCACTATCCTGATGGACCGACTGGAGCTCCCTGTCCCACTATCCTGATGGACCGACTGGAGCTCCCTGTCCCACTATCCTGATGGACCGACTGGAGCTCCCTGTCCCACTATCCTGATGGACCGACTGCAGCTCCCTGTCCCACTAGCAGAATGGACCGACTGCAGCTCCCTGTCCCACTATCAGAATGGACCGACTGGAGCGCCCTGTCCCACTATCAGAATGAACCGACTGGAGCTCCCTGTCCCACTATCAGAATGAACCGACTGGAGCTCCCTGGCAGAGAGAGAGAGATAGAGAGGCACACACATATGAGCAGCTTTGAAAATAATATTAAAGTCCATGCTGCCCTGTTGAACCATGTTATGTCACGTCATATGTAGGTCATCTACCACCATTAACATGATATTACGTCATACTGTATTCAAATGACAGAAAGTTAGGATCTTTACGTTTTATTTACCTTGACATCAGCTCTATCACATCTTACTGTCTGTCTGTGTATAAACCCTCAATTACGATAATAAACAGGGTAGTTTGGGTCCTGGATTCTGATTGGCTGAAAGCCGTGGTATATCAGACCATATACCACAGGTTATGTTGGTAACCAGTTTATAGCAATAAGGCACTTCAGGGGTTTGTAATATACGGCCAATATACCACGGCTAAGGGCTGTGTCCAGGCACTCCGTGTTGCGTCGTGCCTAAGAACAGCCCTTAGGCATGGTATATAGGCCATACACCACGCCCCCTCTGGCCTTATTGCTTAATGAACCCACTGACTTGAAAAACACGTGTAAAAGCATGCTCCTCTGTAATCCTATGAGAAGATCATGTTGTTATATGATTGTTTTCCACATCCTCCTTGAAAATAAGAGCATTACAATTCTAATACGGTACAGTGATTTACAGACTTGTAATAATCTCTGGACCGTGCGCTGGACATTTTCACAGCAGTCTACATCTCATTGGCTGTGATGTGCTCTCGGTCTTTCAGTGGGGGTGGATGAGGGAAAGGTCAACCCACTGGGCACAGAAGTCAATTCAACGTCTATTCCACGTTGGTTCAACATCATTAATTTGAAATGACTTGGAAACAGGTGATTCAACCAGTTTATGCCCAGTGGGCAGGAACAAGAGGCAGGACATAATCAGCAGGACATGGTCTATATCAGGGTTGCCCAGACTTTAGTTACATTGGATCTACTTTTTTCCACCCTCTTCCTAATGCGGTCTAAATTCCTCAGTTCATGTCGCTGCAATTGTGAGGACAGCCATTTCAATTTTTGTTTAAAAGCTGTCACAGAGATAATCATTTCAACAATATTTTAGTATTTTCCTTGCAGCTCTAAATTGAGCTCATTCAGCCGAACAGTTACGTCGGTCAAAAAAAATAAGCTACATCTAACAGCCACACTTTGTCTTCCAACTGCTCGTATTCAGCATCTAATTTCACAGCGCCGTTTAACAGTATTTCTTGATAGGTGAACATCTTTAATAGCGGAAATGATTTCTGATTTATTTTTTAAATCATCAAACAATGATTCTGCTAACTTTAAAAAGGCCTATTTTCTCCATCCTGGAATGGTTTCTTGTGCTTTGCTAGTATGCGACTCACCCGGAATGATGCAATCGTGGCTGCCTTTGATTTTGAGCTGGGCCTTGTAAAGATCGATTGTTGGGCAGCTAGTTGAGACTTCAACTATTTTACTTTTCTCTTACGTAGTTCACTTTTAGCTGGAAAGTCACTTTCATATTTATTGTGAACAGTTTTCAAGAGCTACGTTTGAATGGCATATCAGACACACACATTTTGAATTTGTTGCGGTGAAAAAAATAATCTTCTAGATTTTCGGTTTCTTGCTGCTTGGTCCAAAAAACGTAACAGCAACTTCATAGAAAAAAACATAGGAAAAAAAAACGTACCACTGGAACATCAAAGAATATTCTGTTACAGGTCCGTTAGATGTCTCACAAGCATGGAAATGTAAACGTACTAACTGCAGTCGGTTGCTATGGTAGTGACAGTTTGGAAAACAAATGTAGCAACTATAGTGCCGCGGGTTGGTCCAATTTGATGTCAATGAAGCAGTTGTATTATTTTTTATTTTTTTGCTGTGCAGTAATATTTGACAAAGAAGCTAACCTGTAAGCAAAGCATACGGTGCTTCAGAACAGTGGACTTCATTATTTTAAAGCAGACTCGATGGTAACGCTGTGAATTGACAAAATATATATTTTTAGTGCATACATTTTGAAAACTTTTATGCGGTCTTCTAGAAAGAAGTTTGCAATCACCCGGTCGACCGCGATCGACGTCCTGGGCACCAATGGTCTATATGAATCAATACCACGAGAACATCCTGATTTCTCATCTTTATAATGCGGGGAGACTGATATATGTTATAGCTGTAAATGATGCACCATCCAATAAAGGCATTGATGTTCCTATAGGTGCAGTCTATTCAGTCTTCTCCTCCTTGTTTGGAATGAGCATTGAGTTCTGAGTTCCATGTGTGTGGTTCCGTTTCAAGAGTCCCTTTGTGTGCGTGTATGTGGTTGGTTCCAAAGCGCCATCTCTAACCCCAGCCTCCCTGTGAAGAGGTCTACCTCTCTAACCCCAGCCTCCCTGTGAAGAGGTCTACCTCTCTAACCCCAGCCTCCCTGTGAAGAGGTCTACCTCTCTAACCCCAGCCTCCCTGTGAAGAGGTCTACCTCCCTAACCCCAGCCTCCCTGTGAAGAGGTCTACCTCTCTAACCCCAGCCTCCCTGTGGTGAGGTCTACCTCCCTAACCCCAGCCTCCCTGTGAAGAGGTCTACCTCTCTAACCCCAGCCTCCCTGTGAAGAGGTCTACCTCTCTAACCCCAGCCTCCCTGTGAAGAGGTCTACCTCTCTAACCCCAGCCTCCCTGTGAAGAGGTCTACCTCTCTAACCCCAGCCTCCCTGTGAAGAGGTCTACCTCCCTAACCCCAGCCTCCCTGTGGTGAGGTCTACCTCTCTAACCCCAGCCTCCCTGTGAAGAGGTCTACCTCTCTAACCCCAGCCTCCCTGTGAAGAGGTCTACCTCTCTAACCCCAGCCTCCCTGTGAAGAGGTCTACCTCCCTAACCCCAGCCTCCCTGTGAAGAGGTCTACCTCTCTAACCCCAGCCTCCCTGTGAAGAGGTCTACCTCTCTAACCCCAGCCTCCCTGTGAAGAGGTCTACCTCTCTAACCCCAGCCTCCCTGTGAAGAGGTCTACCTCTCTAACCCCAGCCTCCCTGTGAAGAGGTCTACCTCTCTAACCCCAGCCTCCCTGTGGTGAGGTCTACCTGTGTGTGTGTGTGTGTGTGTGTGTGTGTGTGTGTGTGTGTGTGTGTGTGTGTGTGTGTGTGTGTGTGTGTGTGTGTGTGTGTGTGTGTGTGTGTGTGTGTGTGTGTGTGTGTGTGAGTGTGTTTGAGAGAGGCTAACCGTTCTATACACTACTGTAGATCTCTAACCATAGCTGTGTGTGTGCTCACTCTCTCTCTCCTTCTCTCTCCTTCTCTCTACTCTCTCTCTCTCTCTCCTCTCTCAATTCAATTCAATTTAAGGGCTTTATTGGCATGGGAAACGTATGTTAACGTTGCCAAAGCAAATGAAGTAGATAGTAAACAAAAGTGAAATAAACAATAAATATTAACAGTAAACATTACACTCAGAAGTTTCAAAAGAATAAAGACATTTCAAATGTCATATTATGTCTATATACAGTGTTGTAACAATGTGCAAATAGTTAAAGTACAAATGGGAAAATAAATAAACATAAATATGGGTTGTATTTACAATGGTGTTTGTTCTTCACTGGTTGCCCTTTTCTTGTGGCAACAGGTCACAAATCTTGCTGCTGTGATGGCACACTGTGGTATTTCACCCAGTAGATAAGGGAGTTTATCAAAATTGGGTTTGTTTTCGAATTCTTTGTGGATCGCTGTAATCTGAGGGAAATATGTGTCTCTAATATGGTCATACATTTGGCAGGTTAGGAAGTGCAGCTCAGTTTCCACCTCATTTTGTGGGCAGTGTGCACATAGCCTGTCTTCTCTTGAGAGCCAGGTCTGCCTACGGCGGCCTCTCTCAATAGCAAGGCTATGCTCACTGAGTATGTACATAGTCAAAGCTTTCCTAAAGTTTGGGTCAGTCACAGTGCTCAGGTATTCCGCCACTGGTACTCTCTGTTTAGGGCCAAATAGCATTCTAGTTTGCTCAGTTTTTTTGTTAATTCTTTCTAATGTGTCAAGTAATTCTCTTTTTGTTTTCTCATGATTTGGTTGGGTCTAATTGTGTTGTTGTCCTGGGGTTCTTTGGGATCTGTTTGTATTTGTGAACAGAGCCCCAGGACCAGCTTGCTTAGGGGACTCTTCTCCAGGTTCATCTCTCTGTAGGTGATGGCTTTGTTATGGAAGGTTTGCGAATCGCCTCCTTTTAAGTGGTTATAGAATTTAACGGCTCTTTTCTGGATTTTGATAATTAGTGGGTATCGGCCTAATTCTGCTCTGCATGCATTATTTGGTGTTTTCCGTTAAATATATTCCGGATATTTTTTGCAGAATTCTGCATGCAGAGTCTCAATTTGGTGTTTGTCCCATTTTGTGAATTCTTGGTTGATGAGCAGACCCCAGACCTCACAACCATAAAGGCCAATGGGTTCAATAACTGATTCAAGTATTTTTAGCCAGATCCAAATATAGCCAGATCCTGTGGCGCTGATGTTTAGGCCGAGGTATGTATAGTTTTCTGTGTGTTCTAGGGCAATGGTGTCTAGATGGAATTTGTATTTGTGGTCCTAGCAACTGGACCTTTTTTGGAACACCATTATTTTTGTCTTACTGAGATTTACTGTCAGGGTCATGTCTGACAGAATCTGTGCAGAAGATCTAGGTGCTGCTGTAGGCCCTCCTTGGTTGGTGACAAAAGCACCAGATCATCAGCAAACAGTAGACATTTGACTTCAGATTCTAGTAGGGTGAGGCCGGGTGCTGCAGACTGTTCTAGTGCCCTCTCCAATTAGTTGATATATATATGTTGAAATGGGTGGGGCTTAAACTGCATCCCTGTCTCACCCCACGGCCCTGTGGAAAGAAATGTGTGTGTTTTCTGCCAATTTTAACCACACACTTGTTGTTTGTGTACATGGATTTTATCATGTCTAATGTTTTTCCCCCAACCCCACTTTCCATCAATTTGTATAGCAGACCCTCATCCAAAAATTGAGCCAAAACCTTTTTTGAAATCAACAAAGCATGAGAAGACTTTCCCTTAGTTTTGGTTTGTTTGTTTGTCAATTATGGTGTGCAGGGTGAATACGTGGTCTGTCATACGGTAATTTGGTAAAAAGCCAATTTGACATTTGCTTAGTACATTGTTTTCACTGAGGAAATGAACTAGTCTGCTGTTAATGATAATGCAGAGGATTTTCCCAAGGTTGCTGTTGACACATATCTCACGGTAGTTATTGGGGTCAAATTTGTCTCCACTTTTGTGGATTGGGGTGATCAGTCCTTGGTTCCAAATATTGGGGAAGATGCCAGAGCTAAGGATGACGTTAAAGAGTTTAAGTATAGCCAATTGGAATTTGTGGTCTGTAAATTTGATCAATTCATTGAGGATACCATCAACACCACAGGTCTTTTTGGGTTGGAGGGTTTGTATTTTGTCCTGTAGTTCATTCAATGTAATTGGAGAACCCAGTGGGTTCTGGTAGTCTTTAATAGTTGATTCTAAGATTTTGCATTTGATCATGTATATATTTTTGCTGTTTGTTCTTTGTTATAGAGCCAAAAAGATTGGAGAAGTGGTTTACCCATACATCTCCGTTTTGGATAGATAGCTCTTCGTGTTGTTGTTAGTTTAGTGTTTTCCAATTTTAGTCTATGGATTCTTCAATTACATTGAGCTGATTTCTGACATGCTGTTCCTTATTTCTCCGTAGTGTATTTCTGTATTGTTTTAGAGATTCACCATAGTGAAGGCAAAGGCTCAGGTTTTCTGGGTCTCTATGTTTTTTGTTGGATAGGTTTCTCAATTTCTATCTTAGGTTTTTGCATTCTTCATCAAACCATTTGTCACTGTTGTTACTTTTCTTTGGTTTTCTGTTAGAGATGTTTAGATTTGACAGGGAAGCTGAGAGGTCAAATATACTGTTTAGGTTTTCTACTGCCAAGTTTACACCTTCACTATTACAGTGGAACGTTTTGTCCAGGAAGTTGTCTAAAAGGGATTGAATTTGTTGTTGCCTAATTGTTTTTTGGTAGGTTTCGACACTACTTTCCTTCCATAGCATTTCTTAATATTATTCAGTTCCTTTGGCTTTGATGCCTCATTTTTTAGCATTGCTCTGTTCAAGTAGACTGTGATTTTGCTGTGGTCTGATAGGGGTGTCAGTGGGCTGACTGTGAATGCTCTTGAGAGACTCTGGGTTGAGGTCAGTGATAAAGTAGTCTACAGTACTACTGCCAAGAGATGAGCTATAGGTGTACCTACCATAGGAGTCCCCTCGAAGCCTACCATTGACTATGTACATACCCAGCGTGCGACAGAGCTGCAAGAGTTGTGACCCATTTTTGTTGGTTATGTTGTTGTAGTTGTGCCTAGGGGGGCATATGGGGGAGGGAATGATGTCACCTCCAGGTAGGTGTTTGTCCCCCTGTGTGCTGAGTGTGTCAGGTTCTTGTCCAGTTCTGGCCAAACACTAGTACATGTCCCTGGGTCTGGAGATGATTGATTTCCCCCTCCAGGATGGAGAAGCTGTCTTCATTAAAGTATGGGGATTCTAGTGGGGGGATATAGGTAGCACGCAGGAGGACATTTTTATCTGTTGAGATAATTTCCTTTTGAATTTCTAGCCAAATGTAAAATGTGAGTGAGTTAGGTGTGCTCTATACCAAATTAGCATAGCCCCTGAGTCCCTTCCCTGTTTCACACCTGGTAGTTTGGTGGATGGGACTACCAGCTCTCTGTAACCTATCTGGCAACCAGTGGGTCCGTCTCCTCTATACCATGTTTCTTGTAGGATGACAATGTCTGTGTTTCCGATTTCTTTGCTGAAGTCCAGGTTCCTGCTCTTTAGGCCAAAGGCAGATGACCTCAGGCCTTGGATATTCCAGGATGAAATAGTGAAGGCTTTGTGTTCCATATAGTGTCTAATGTTGTTGGTCGTGTGGTTTGGCCTCAGGCCAGTAGTTGTGAACAGAGCCTGCTGAGCATCTGGTACATTCCATTGGCTTGGGCTACTGTAAGAGTGGGGGTTGGGCCTGTTTGCCTGCTCATGGCCTGGGCGTATGTGTGACTTTCATGTTGAGGGAGTGTGGGGCATGGGGTGGGAAGGAGGGGCATAGCTCTTATCTGAGGGGGCCTAAATGGGGTGTGGGCATGGTTGACTTGGTGGGGGGGTGTTAATTGGTGGGGGTGGGGGTGTGGATATGGCTGGTGGTGCTGTGGTCTGGATGTAGGTCCTCTCGGCGGGGGTCCTCTATGTGAAGGTCCGGGGGGTGTGGGCAGGGTGTCTGTTGATCTGTTGCTCCTGTGTGAGGTGTTGGGGCTGCGGTTGAGGGCGATATCCTTTAGGGTCCGGGGTTAGGTGGGAACTGCTGCCTTGTATAGGTGGACCTGGTCGTAAAGGCTAGGTAGACAGGTAGACATTTGGTTTTTAGGCACAGTCACGGGAAATACTTGCGTTTACCTTCTGTATGGTAGCAGGGTGGAAGTCTTTTCGTGGTAGCAGGGAGGAGATAACCACTTGTGCGTTGGGGAAAGTAGAATAAGCTTTTTTATCACTCCCTTGAGTGCTGTGGCCACCCTTTCCTGCTGTGTTCTCAGGTCGTTTGTGCCTGTGTGTATTATTATGTGGCTGGGTGATCCTAGTTGGTCCTCAGACAGAAGGTCTAGGGCATGCTGGGTGTTTGGACACTAGAGTTTAGACACTGTGTGTTTGGGAAAAAGTTTATTTTCTTGTATGTATTTCCCGTTTGAGTCCATAAGGAGTACAATCTGTGGCTTGTGTATGTCCTCAGTGGGTGTGGGGGGTGGAGGGGGTCGTCAGGAGGGCTATCAGGGTGGCTGACGGGGGGGTGCTCAGAGGGGTTGGGATCCCCTGGGCTTGGGGTTCTTCATTTGTTTGTCTGAATGTGATGTCGAGGCTATGGTCAGTGTCTAGGGTGTACTGTTCTGCTGCGGTGTTGAGACTTTGGCCAGGATCTGAAGTGGGCTGTTCTGCTGGCTTCTCTGCGGGGGTGACCAGCTCTCAAATGGGTTGTTCTCTGTCACCTGTCATCGTTCTCACCTTCTCCTCCAGCATTCTGATCCTCTCCTCTAGTGCTCTTTTCTTCTTCTGCTCCTGCTCTTTCTCCTGTTGATGTTGTCTCACCACAGTCCAGAGTGCAGATATGTTTCTCTCCACCTCCAGCTCTCCAGGTGTATTTGTTGTGCTGGACTGTTGTCTGGGTCTGTGCTGACTGGAGTGTAATCACCTGCTGTTCCAGCTCCACCTGCCTTACCTCCAGCTGGGTGAATGTATCCTTCATTTCAATGAGGGAGTAGTACTCTGTGCTGGGAAGTTGACTTTTCACTTGGGGTTGCTCGTCTGTGGGGTTATTTAATGAAGAAGTCTGGTCTGACCCGCTCGGGGTGGGGGTATCTTTCTCAAGGGAGAGCTTCTCTTGCTGAGCTATTTCTTTGATTACGTGAAAAACCAGCTGGAACTGTTTGGGGTTGCCCTGTACGAATACTGTTCCAGATTTATAGAGATTTATATTAGCTGACTCAGAGTCGTCATTGTCTAGTATCCTGAGTTTCCACCAATCGCTAACAATCCCCCTCTTAACAGAGGGGTAGTGTGCTAGTATAGCACTGTGCCATGCCAGGGGATGGTCTGTGTGGAAGATAAGGTTGCTTATGTTCCCATTTTTATAAAAGTCAGCAAAAAGTGTCTCCTGATTTCCCATAAGGAGCTTCATTTTGTACTCTTTTCGTGTCTTATCATTTACCTCTGAACAGCGGGAGGGTGCTTCTAAGGCCTCTCAATTTGGTTGGGGTAGACTGTGCGACTCTCCTGCCATTGTTGGGCTCAAGGGCTTTGACACCTCTCACTTCACACGTCAGTGCTAATTGAAGTTGTATCTCTTTGTACTAGCAAGCTTGGTAGCCTTAGCATTCAGTCCTTATAAATTAAAATACATCATTGTGATTGTTTTTGAAAGTAAAAATTTGCTTCAGACAAAACATTACTCACTCAGTTCCAGGTTGGATGATGTTTTCAGGTTTCTGTTTGTTTGCCAGAGCATTTGCTGTATAGCTTGATAATAGTAATCATTGGTAGTAGAAAGCCTTCCAGGTAATTCCAGGTAATTCCATTCAAAAGCAGGTTGTAGATTTGGAAAGAAATGTATGTTGTGGAGGGTAGCATCCTGTATATGTCCCTGCCAAAAAATCCAAGTTTATCAAACTCTAAATCTATATTTTTGTAAAAACAGGCAGGAGCAATGTCTTTGAGCTCTCTCTATTCTCTCGTCTCTCTCTACTTCTCTTCTCTCTCTCCTTCTCTCCTTCTCTCTCCTTCTCTCTCTCTCTCTCTCTCTCCTTCTCTCCTCTCTGTCTCATTC
>NW_028161212.1:90000-99151 GCF_964263955.1 Coregonus lavaretus
AGTCACCAGAAGACAGACTGAAGCTAAATTGCAACTTTATCACTTATTCATTTAGTTCTTCTTTGATCAAATTTCTCGTCCCGGGGACTTCAAACGACGACACATGAAATATGGAACAGTAAAATGACTGTACAAGACAGATGCAGATGATTTCGCTGCTGGAGTATGCTGTTCAACTTATACAGTGTTAGATAATATTCATTATGTCTATTGAACAGACAATCATGACTGACAGATATAGTGTTGGATAATATTCATACTTTCTATTGAACATGACTATTGAACATGATATGATACAACATGACCGGTTGATATAACCTAGCTCTAACTCAAGGATGGGCAACTTTGATGGGGTTGGGGGCCACATAAAAAACCGAACTCAACACGAGGTGCTGCACCTTGCGAACAAAACATTTTAGCGGCCCACCTCGTGACAGGGAATAGAACAAATGTCTGTTTTATAACTCATTTCATGCAATTCTACTCATTTTGCCATGGGGGGGCGGAGGCAAATGTTTGCAGTTCCAATACCATATGTACAACGTGCAGGGATACTGGAGTGATGGGGGTAGATATGTATAGGGGTAAGGGGGCAGGGATACTGGAGTGATGGGGGTAGATATGTATAGGGGTAAGGGGGCAGGGATACTGGAGTGATGGGGGTAGATATGTATAGGGGTAAGGGGGCAGGGATACTGGAGTGATGGGGGTAGATATGTATAGGGGTAAGGGGACAGGGATACTGGAGTGATGGGGGTAGATATGTATAGGGGTAAGGGGACTATGCAACAGGATATAAGATAAACAGAGTAGCAGCAGCTTGTATGTGAGTGGCTGTGTGTAGAGTCAGTATAAATGTATGTGCATGTCACGTGTGAGAGAGAAGATGATGGAGTGTGTGTGTGTGTGTGTGTGTGTGTGTTGGAGTGACAGTGTGTTTGAGTGTGTAGGGCCCTGTGAGTGAGCATAGAGAGAAAAATACAAATGAAAAGGTCAATGAGGATCCAAGGTTAACTCAGACAGTCCGTGTAGCTATTTTGTTAACTATTTATCAGTCTTATTGCTTGGGGATAGAAGCTGTTCAAGAGCCTGTTGGTGCCAGACTTGATGGACCGGTACCGCTTACCGTACGTAAGCAGAGAGAATAGTCTATGGCTTGGGTGGCTGGAGTCTTTAACGGTGTTCCGGGCCTTCCTACCACACCGCCTGGTATAGATGTCCTGGATGGCAGGGAGCTCGGCCCCAGTAATGATCCCCACCACGCTCTGTAGCGGCACATTTGTGGGCAGAACTGACAAGGCGTGTGCGAGCAAGGAGGCCTACAAACCTGACTCAGTTACACCAGCTCTGTCAGGAGGAATGGGACAAAATTCACCCAACTTATTGTGGGAAGCTTGTGGAATGCTACCCAAAACGTTTGACTCAAGTTAAACAATTTAAATGGCAATGCTACCAAATACTAATTGAGTGTATGTAAACTTCTGACCCACTGGGAATGTGATGAAATAAATAAAAGCTGAAATAAATCATTCTCTCTACTATTATTCTGACATTTCACATTCTTAAAAAAAAGTGGTAATCCTAACTGAACTAAAACAGGGAATTTGTACTAGGATTAAATGTCAGGAATTGTGAAAAACTGAGTTTAAATGTATTTGGCTAAGGTGTATGTAAACTTCCGACTTCAACTGTACATTTACATTTACATTTACGTCATTTAGCAGACGCTCTTATCCAGAGCGACTTACAAATAGGTGCATTCACCTTATAGCCAGTGGGATAACCACTTTACAATTTTTTTTTTTTTTTTATGTTTTATTTTTTAAATGTTTTTTTTATATTTTTTAACATTAGACCTGCAGATGGCGTGACTGCTGAAGACAATGGAGAAAGGCTTTAGTGTGTTTTAGTGGAAGTCAACATATATTGACACGACTCAATACTGATGATGACATCAACTGCCCTGGGAACAAGATGAGGGGCTCACAAAATGGCTGCCCTACTCCTACCCGTGTGTGTGGGTGTGTCACCCTGGCGAATGTTCATTAAATTGTTTTCCGATCAGAGTGGAGGGATCGATACTCAGCTCCAAGTGATTTACTCATCACATGTCCACCTCAGATACAAAGACCAGACTCTGGAGGATCTAATAGTATTCTTAACAATGAAATGGAGTCAATTTCCAATGAAATGGAGTATTCATTCAATTTATATAGAGACCAATTGGGCCTAATAGCTCCGCTGTAATGGAAACACTGTCCCCAACAACAAAGCAACTGAAGTATGGCATTCACGCCTCAATTCCTTTAGTTGTTGAATTACAGTGTTCCTATTAATGGATATACAGTATAAAGTGAATAACCTTGAAACTAAGATCAGACCTGTCCTCTTAAAAGGGCATAAGTATTGATCAGTTTGTGTTATGCTGTTATTTGTGGATAAGCTTGAAAGAACACAAATGTATCATGCACACTATTTTTCTCTATTGCCTCTGTCTGGTGTTTTATAATATAACAAGTGTGTGTGTGTGTGTGTGTGTGTGTGTGTGTGTGTGTGTGTGTGTGTGTGTGTGTGTGTGTGCCTGTGTGCTTTTGCGTCTGGTGACATATAATATAACAAGCTACAGAATGAGACTATTGAGCGTCTGCTGCTTTTGTATTAAAAGTGGTTTTCTGAAACATTATGATCCGTCAATTCAGAGTCTAGACAGGCTTAACTGGCTGTTTCTTTGTATGCATTAAAAGCAGCCCCGTCGAGGGTGTTGGGTAAAGCAGCACCGTTGAGGGGGTTGAGTGAAGCAGCACCGTCGAGGGGGTTAAGTAAAGCAGCACCATCCAGGGGGTTAAGGAAAGCAGCACCATCGAGGAGGTTGAGTAAAGCAGCACCGTCGAGGGGGTTAAGTAAAGCAGCACCGTCCAGGGTGTTAAGTAAAGCAGCACCGTCGAGGGGGTTAAGTATAGCAGCACCGTCCAGGGGCTTAAGTATAGCAGCACTGTAGAGGGGGTTAAGTAAAGCTGAAAAATAGAGCCAAGTCAGTATTCAACGTCCATCCATGTCTGAGGACGTTGGCAGATTACGTGGAAACCGGCCTCTAGGGTCAACAGTGAGCACTGTTACCTTCAAGTAGGTTTCGGTTTTGCTAAGGCGTTGTGGACTGAGATTGCAGATGGGTGTAAGCATCTACAGTGGGGAAAAAAAGTATTTAGTCAGCCACCAATTGTGCAAGTTCTCCCACTTAAAAAGATGAGAGAGGCCTGTAATTTTCATCATAGGTACACGTCAACTATGTGTGGTCCTCTGTAGCTCAGCTGGTAGAGCACGGCGCTTGTAACGCCAAGGTAGTCGGTTCGATCCCCGGGACCACCCATACACAAAAAATGTATGCACGCATGACTGTAAGTTGCTTTGGATAAAAGCGTCTGCTAAATGGCATATTATTATTATTATTATGACAGACAAATTGAGAAAAAAAAATCAGAAAATCACATTGTAGGATTTTTTAGGAATTTGTTTGCAAATTATGGTGGAAAATAAGTATGGCCTGTCTCACTCAACACCAGTTATTCACAACATTACCTTCAAACTGTCTCACTCAACCACAGTCATTCACAACATTACCTTTGGGCAGGGGTGTCAAACTCATTCCATGGAGGGCCTAGTGTCTGCAGGTTTTTGGTTTTTCCTTTCAATTAAGACCTAGACAATCAGGTGAGGGGAGTTCTTTACTAATTACTTACCTTAATTAATCAATCAAATACAAGGGAGGAGCGAAAACCCGCAGACACTCGGCCCTCCGTGGAATGAGTTTGACACGTGTGCCTTTGGGCCTGACTCATTCAAACATAGTCATTCACAACATTACCTTCTGGCCTGAATCATTCAATCCCAGTCATTCACAACATTACCTTCTGGCCTGAATCATTCAATCCCAGTCATTCACAACATTACCTTCTGGCCTGACACACTCAACCCCAGTCATTCACAACATTAACTTCTGGCCTGAATCATTCAACCCCAGTCATTCACAACATTACCTTCTGACCTGACTCACTCAACCCCAGGCATTCACAACATTACCTTCAAACTGTCTCACTCAACCACAGTCATTCACAACATTACCTTTGGGCCTGACTCATTCAAACATAGTCATTCACAACATTACCTTCAAACTGACTCACTCAACCCCATTCATTCACAACATTACCTTCTGGCCTGGCTCATTCAACCCCAGTCATTCACAACATTACCTCCTGGCCTGACTCACTCATAGATGTGGATGTGACGTCTCTAGATGTGGATGTGACGTCTCTAGATGTGGATGTGACATCTCTAGATGTGGATGTGACATCTCTAGATGTGGATGTGACGTCTCTAGATGTGGATGTGACATCTCTAGATGTGTATGTGACGTCTCTAGATGTGGATGTGACATCTCTAGATGTGGATGTGACATCTCTAGATGTGTATGTGACGTCTCTAGATGTGGATGTGACGTCTCTAGATGTGGATGTGATGTCTCTAGATGTGGATGTGACATCTCTAGATTTGAAGTCTCTAGATGTGACGTCTCTGGATGTGGATGTGACGTCTCTAGATTTGAAGTCTCTAGATGTGGATGTGACGTCTCTAGATGTGGCATCTCTAGATGTGGATGTGACGTCTCTAGATGTGGATGTGACGTCTCTAGATGTGGATGTGACATCTCTAGATGTGGATGTGACATCTCTAGATGTGGCATCTCTAGATGTGGATGTGACGTCTCTAGATGTGGATGTGACGTCTCTAGATGTGGATGTGACATCTCTAGATTTGAAGTCTCTAGATGTGACGTCTCTATGAACACATACAGTGCAACAACACGTGTATAACTCCATAACTGAAACTATCACTGCAGGCCAGGGCAGCTGCACCTCAATAGAGGACCCTATTCTATTACACATTTTCTTTCTTGAACATACTGAATTGAGAGAGATCTTAAAAGCTTTGATACAGGATCATAGATACTTCTATTAGAGACACCGGTGTATGGAGAGATGGAGGATGGAGAGAGGTTTAAATGTACGGTGTGCTATACAGGCCGTATATGAGCACAGATGAAACGAAGGAAGAGTGGGATAGCGTGATACCACACTTACACACGTGTGTACAATCACATGACCAAAGAAAGTGCATGTTAAGTCCAGTCTCGGAGCTCCACTTCACGTGCATGAGCACAGATGAAAGACCGAAGAGCACTTAACTCCACAGAGTATCATACCGATATCATAGATGATATGCTACATTATCTAGGTGCAGTCTCAGAGCTCCATTGCACATAGTATCTTTATTTATCACAGTAGAATATCCTATACTTAGCATGACTGAGGACTGGGGAGTAGTAGGAGTTACTTCCTGTATCACCACCAGTCTGTTCTATTCAGGTCAGACTGAGTCCATGGGAGACAGTTACTCTCTGTTAGAGGTCTTCACGGGACCGGGTGGACCCGATATACCCGAGGACCGACCCGGGCCCGATCGGGTTTGGGTCTGAAATTCTAACTTGTCCCTCGGGTGCGGGTCCGGTACTGTTTGATTGTCATTGGGTCTCGGGTCTATGTAACTACAGCTGATAGACCCGGGTGGACCAGAATGTACGCAACCACGGCTCCGCATAGCCTATAGCATATTTATTTTACACTAATAAAGGTGAATTTATTGACTTATAGAAGGCCTAGCCAACATATAAAGACCTATTCATTAACCAGAAGAGCAACTTGGCAGATAAACATAATTAGTTTGTCACTTGGGTCCAATCGGGTCTGGCCTAGACCTGGACCCATTATGGTACGGTTGACTGATCCATGGGAAACTGTTACCCTCTATTCTAATCAGGTTGACTGATCCATGGGAAACTGTTACCCTCTATTCTAATCAGGTTGACTGATCCATGGGAAACTGTTACCCTCTATTCTAATCAGGTTGACTGATCCATGGGAAACTGTTACCCTCTATTCTAATCAGGTTGACTGATCCATGGGAGACTGTTACCCTCTATTCTAATCAGGTTGACTGATCCATGGGAGACTGTTACCCTCTATTCTAATCAGGTTGACTGATCCATGGGAGGTTGTTACTCTATATTCTAGTCAGGTTTGGGGGGGGGGGGGGGGGGGGTTCTAAGCTAACATATGGAGTTGTTTTAAGATGGTCACACCATGGATCATTTAGCTGTTTGATTTAGAATTTTAGGACCCCTTTAGGTATCTAAAAAAATATATAAAAACATTATTTCATAACAAAATGTAAGTCCTGCAGGCTCTAGTTTAGTTTTATCTTGATTATTGTCCAGTCGTGTGGTCGAGTGCTGCAAGGAAAGACCTAGTTAAGCTGCAGCTGGCCCAGAACAGAGCGGCACGTCTTGCTCTTCATTGTAATCAGAGGGCTGATATAAATACTATGCATGCCAGTCTCTCTTGGCTAAGAGTTGAGGAGAGACTGACAGCATCACTTCTTCTTCTTATAAGAAACATTAATGTGTAGGAAAATTCAAATTTGTTTGCATAGTCAACTTACACACAGCCCTGACACACACACTTACCCCACCAGACATGCCACCAGGGGTCTTTTCACAGTCCCCAAATCCAGAACAAATGAAAGAAAGAGGACAGTATTATGTAGAGCCATTATTGCACGGAACTCCCTTCCATCTCATACTGCTCAAGTGAACAGCAAACCTGGTTTAAAAAAACGGATAAAGCAACACCTCACGGCACAACGCCTCTCCCCTATTTGACCTAGATAGTTTGTGTTTATGTATTGATATGTAGACTACGTGTGCCATTTTCAAATGTATGTAGTTCTGTCCTTGAGCTGTTCTTGTCTATTAATGTTCTGTATTATGTCATGTTTCATGTTCTGTGTGGACCCCAGGAAGAGTAGCTGCTGCTTTTGCAACAGCTAATGGGATCCTAATAAAATACCCAAATACCAACAGCTATTGGGGATCCTAATAAAATACCAAATACCAACAGCTAATGGAGATCCTAATAAAATACCAAATACCAAATATGTGTCCTTTGCTACTATAGCCCATAGAAATGTGTTGAATAACACATTAATACATGGCAAAAAAACTATTAATCATAAGAAATAAGGTTTTGAAGTGTCTGTCCTATATCTAGGAGACATAAGAAAGTTCAGGGAATATTCTTGTATTTTTTGACACATATTTAACCTCTTTTTTTGGGTAGGCACAAAACTACCTCCATACTTCCATTCATTTTGTAAACCGGTACCTGTTACCTTCAGACGGGTCCTGTGACACTTGTGGGGGTCAAAACGGAGAACACTATCATGTTCGTGAGAATTTCCCCTTTCCACAGTGGGGTCACATTAGTTTGTAGCCCAAACGGTTCGGACGCTACAAACAGAAATTGGCACATCGACGGTACTGACCTCAGAAGACACCCATGGGGCTTATGGGGGTCGTAGAGCGAATCGTGTTCGTGAGAGTCTCATCTTTCAATAGAGTGGTCATATTAGTTTGAAGACCAAACCGTTCAGGCGCTACAGACATTTTTGTGAGAAGACCGATTTTCGGGATGTCTCATGGTCTGACAAACATCGTTGTAGCTTGGCTACCATCCACCGTAGATGTGGGCGGATGTGGTGGATTGAGACGCAGCCCACGCAATAAACAGATATCTCTAGCTTTAACTGATGGATTTTGATGGGGATTGTATTATGATGTTACTTAGAATGACGCACCGGTGCGTCAATAGACTGTAGGGGGTTAACGTCCTATCCTCCTCCTCCTCCTCTCTCCTCTCCTCCTCTCTCCTCTCTCCTCTCCTTCTCTCTCCTCTCCTCCTCTCTCCTCTCCTCCTCTCTCCTCTCCTCCTCCTCCTCCTCTCTCCTCTCCTCCACTCTCCTCTCCTCCTCTCTCCTCTCCTCTCCTCCTCTCTCCTCTCCTCCTCTCTCCTCTCCTCTCCTCCTCTCTCCTCTCCTCCTCCTCCACCCCTCTCCTCTCCTCCTCCTCCTCCTCTCTCCTCTCCTCCTCTCTCCTCTCCTCCTCTCTCCTCTCCTGTCCTCCTCTCTCCTCTCCTCCTCCTCCACCCCTCTCCTCTCCTCCTCCTCCTCCTCTCTCCTCTCCTCCTCTCTCCTCTCCTCTCCTTCTCTCTCCTCTCCTCCTCTCTCCTCTCCTCTCCTCCTCTCTCCTCTCCTCCTCCTCCACCCCTCTCCTCTCCTCTTCTCTCCTCTCCTCTCCTCCTCTCTCCTCTCCTCCTCTCTCCTCTCCTCCTCCTCCTCCTCTCTCCTCTCCTCCTCTCTCCTCTCCTGTCCTCCTCTCTCCTCTCCTGTCCTCCTCTCTCCTCTCCTCCTCCTCCACCCCTCTCCTCTCCTCCTCCTCCTCCTCTCTCCTCTCCTCCTCTCTCCTCTCCTTCTCTCTCCTCTCCTCCTCTCTCCTCTCCTCTCCTCCTCCTCCACCCCTCTCCTCTCCTCCTCATCCTCCTCTCTCCTCTCCTCCTCTCTCCTCTCCTCCTCTCTCCTCTCTCCTCTCCTCCTCTCTCCTCTCCTCCTCTCTCCTCTCCTCCTCTCTCCTCTCCTCTCCTCCTCTCTCCTCTCCTGTCCCTCATAACTAACACAGGAGAAAGTAGATTTTCTGTGCTGCTGCTCAATACATATGATCATGGCTAATTATAACATATAAGAATTATAGGGTCTTGTGTTTTTCCTGTGGGTTTTTGGAGTCTGGCTCGTCGAAAAATACAGAAATCCTTGCCCATTCAACCAATTGACGGTGGCATTTAATGTTGATTGTTCCTCTTTCAAAGAAAACGTCTATGGGTTTGTAACTACGGTGTTTTCTAAAACAGAGATAATGGATTTGACTAATTAACAGAGGCGCAAACAACGGTTAGCAAGGTTTAGTTTAGTCATTTAGCAGACGCTCTTATCCAGAGCGACTTACATATATTTTTTTTTCCATACTGGCCCCCCGTGGGAATCGAACCCACAACCCTGGCGTTGCAAACGCCATGCTCTACCAACTGAGCTACATCCCTGCCGGCCATTCCCTCCCCTACCCTGGACGACGCTGGGCCAAATGTGCGCCACCCAATGGGTCTCCCGGTCGCGGCCGGCTACGACAGAGCCTGGATAATGATAATAATGA
>NW_028161211.1:0-29863 GCF_964263955.1 Coregonus lavaretus
CAAATGTAACTAGAATGAGATTCTCTTTCTATGATCTCCCTCTCTGCTCTGATAGACAGGAGCCTGAACTCTCATCTCTCCAGTGTTGCACTTCATCATTTATTTAGACTCTATGCTGGAGGCCACCAAAATATTGGATCAACTTCCAAATATTGTTTTACAAAAGAGAGAGAGAGATAGGCTTTTGGCACGAGTGCATCGGCCATCACCAGTGAGGGAGCTGTGCATCGTTGGGTGAGTCAGTGAAACTGGAAAGCATTTTTAGGACTATAATTTCCTCCTCATATTGTAGCCTACAATATGTGTCTCCACACACCTAGGCCTCGGCTATTGATGGATTCAAGACAAGGTCTTTTTTTTTTTTTTATCTGTGATTCTCAGTTTGTCAGTGTAGCCTGCCATTTCCATCATTTGTGTGGTATTAACAAATACTCTACCAAAGTCTCGTCATGTAAAATGACATAGAATTGCATGAAATGCGTTTCTAAAAGGCCAACATTTTCTCGGCCATTATGCTACTAAAAATGTCCCCCATGTGTCCAACTTCTGGAAGTGCCTCTACTCTACTGCTCTATGCCACTACCCAAATGTGATGATATGAATGCAATGCTTTATCATAAAGGATATATATATTTTGATGCATTCCAGTACCTCAGATCCCCCAGGTCACCACCCTCTCCTGCTCACTGTTTGTAAAATAAGGTGCAGGACGGCAGATTAATTCCCTTCAGTGATATTACTTGCTGACACGTTTTGGAGAAAGCTTCTTCGTCAAAGCACTATTGTAAACAGGGTTAGAATGTTACAAATACACATTGACATTGAAAGAGAAGCATGATTATAGATTCCCATTTTAAATCCTCAGAATTCATACAGTATGGAACACCATATAGAAGACATAGACATATCATTACATACAGTATAGAACACCATATAGAAGACATAGACATATCATTACATAGAGTATAGAACACCATATAGAAGACATAGACATATCATTACATAGAGTATAGAACACCATCTAGAAGACATAGACATATCATTACATACAGTATAGAACACCATATAGAAGACATCAAATCAAATCAAATCAAATCAAATTTTATTGGTCACATGCGCCGAATACTACAGGTGCAGACATTACAGTGAAATGCTTACTTACAGCCCTTAACCAACAGTGCATTTATTTTAAACAAAAAAGTAAGAATAAAACAACAACAAAAAAGTGTTGAGAAAAAAAGAGCAGAAGTAAAAAATAAAGTGACAGTAGGGAGGCTATATATACAATAGAATAAAGTGACAGTAGGGAGGCTATATATACAGGGGGGTACCGTTGCATAGTCAATGTGCGGGGGCACCGGCTAGTTGAGGTAGTTGAGGTAATATGTACATGTGGGTAGAGTTAAAGTGACTATGCATAAATACTTAACAGAGTAGCAGCAGCGTAAAAAGGATGGGGTGGGGGGGCAGTGCAAATAGTCCGGGTAGCCATGATTAGCTGTTCAGGAGTCTTATGGCTTGGGGGTAGAAGCTGTTGAGAAGTCTTTTGGACCTAGACTTGGCACTCCGGTACCGCTTGCCGTGCGGTAGCAGAGAGAACAGTCTATGACTAGGGTGACTGGAGTCTTTGACAATTTTGAGGGCCTTCCTCTGACACCGCCTGGTATAGAGGTCCTGGATGGCAGGGAGCTTTGCCCCAGTGATGTACTGGGCCGTACGCACTACCCTCTGTAGTGCCTTGCGGTCAGAGGCCAAGCAGTTGCCATACCAGGCGGTGATGCAACCAGTCAGGATGCTCTCGATGGTGCAGCTGTAGAATTTTTTGAGGATCTGAGGACCCATGCCAAATCTTTTTAGTCTCCTGAGGGGGAATAGGCTTTGTCGTGCCCTCTTCACAACTGTCTTGGTGTGTTTGGACCATGATAGTTCGTTGGTGATGTGGACACCAAGGAACTTGAAGCTCTCAACCTGTTCCACTACAGCCCCGTCGATGAGAATGGGGGCGTGCTCAGTCCTCTTTTTTTTCCTGTAGTCCACAATCATCTCCTTTGTCTTGGTCACGTTGAGGGAGAGGTTGTTGTCAGGAGGATAGAGTTATGGTCAGCATTTTTTGAGTTTTGTGTGAAATTATGTCAAATTTGCTTTTTTCCTGTTTTTTTTGTGTTATTCCAATACACACAAAGGAAATAAACATGTGCATAGCAAAACATGTGTAATTTCAATAATTTTCTGTGAGAAATACTTCATTTTCTGGAAAAATTTCAGGGGTGCCAACAATTTTGGCCATGACTGTATATATATATTTTTTTTGTGTATGGGTGGTCCCGGGGATCGAACCCACTACCTTGGCGTTACAAGCGCCGTGCTCTACCAGCTGAGCTACAGAGGACCACGTAATGTCGCGGTCGTATGCTGGGGCTTCATGTATGGTCAAGGTGTGGGGAGGGCTCAGTAGGCCAGTCTGGGTAGGGAGGGGCATTCACCAGGGATGCCCTCTGTCTGGGCAGCTATACACTCTTGTTATTGAGCCCTTTCTGGGCCTGCTACGCAGGAGGCTACAGGGAGTGTGGGAGCCAGGCATAGGGTTGGGGACAGGCATAGCAGTGTCAGCAATTATGATGACGTCTGTGTTGGTTAGGGATGAGCAGAACCTACAGGCCCTGGAGAATAGTTTGAGGGTGTACGAGGGGGCGTCTTCTGCTTTGAGAAACTGGGGCAAGAGTGAGGCTCTGTTATGTGGGGCATGGAGGGACAGGGCACCTCCGCAGCTTCCAGGGGTGTTGCAGTGGGGCTGTGAGTGGCTCAAGATGCTTGGGGTGTATCTGGGCTCGGAGGGTTGGGATAGGAAGAACTGGGAAGGAGTGTCCCAAGCGGTGGTGTCGAGGCTGACGAAGTGGAGGTGGCTCATCTCCCAAGTGGCATACAGAGGGACGGTGCTGATCATCAACAACTTGGTGGCATCCTCTCTATGGCTTAAATTGGCCATTCTCAACGCCCCCCGGTGGTCTGCTTGTGGACCTGCAGCGCAAGTTAGTAAACATTTTCTGGTCAGGGTGGCAGCGTTCTGACTCAGCAGCACAGAGGCTACTGTACCGTACGGAGGTGGGCTGGAGGGAACCAGCATGTGCTCTGTTGAGGAGGGCTGGTGGTTTGGGGCTGGATCAGCAGATCTTCATCATGCGGCAGGAGAGACTCAATACAGCAGGGGTCTCTGATTTCTATGCTGCAGTACTGAGGGCTGGAGCAGCCTGAGGAGGGGCCACCACCGTTTCCACCACTGCAAGTGACAGCAGAGACTGGGGACTGGCAGGAGAGTCTGGAGGACTTACTGACTTTTAACACTCTGAGCTTAGTGGGAGTGAAGGGGCATCAGTGGCAGGGGGTTGTGGGGGCTGAGAGCATGGCAGGGTATAGGTGGAGGGTGCTCTATAAGCTCCCAGTGCTGGAAAGGTCAGGGGTCGTCCAGTGGAGGGTATTACATGGAGCCCTGGACACCAATAGCTGGTTGGCTCGGGTTGACCTGGGAGTTGGGGAGGGGTGTCCGTTTTCTGCAATGACAGACTGTTCATCATGTTTTTTCTGTGTTGCCAGGGTAATGCCATTACTGTTGACGCCTTATGGTTGAGTTTGAGTTGTACAAAATGATCAACAGTGTGGAGATGTTTCAGGAGGTATGGGGGCTCAGGGGGGCTGTCTGTACGGCTGGAGAGGAGGGGTTGGATGGACGGTTGGAATGTGGTGCTGGTTGGTGTATTGTACTGTGGTGTTGGGTACTGGATAATGTGATTGTGTAGAGGTTGTGGTGTCACGTAATGTGCTTTTAGGGGTGGGGGTGTTAGTGTAATGAGGATGGCTCATTAAAGTAAGACAAGTCAGTCTCTCTCTCTCTCTCTTAACAGCACTCTGCACAGGCAGCAGTGGTGGACAGTGATAAGATCTTTACTGAGCTGATCCGCTCCATTGAGAGAAGGCGCTCTGAGGTGAAGGAGCTGATCAGCGCCCAAGAGAAGGCTCAAGTGAGTCAAGCTGAAGGACTCCTGGAGCAACTGGAGCAGGAGATAGCTGAGCTGAGGAAGAGAAGCACTGAGCTGGAGCAGCTCTCACACACAGAGGATCACATCCATTTCCTCCAGGTAACTAAACTGCCTTGATACATGTGATATAAAATTAACTTAATGTGAAACTCTCAATCATTTGGTTCTGTTTTATCTCTCTCTCTCTCTGTCTCTAGAGTTATCAGTCTCTCTCCGGTACCAGTGTATCTTCAGACTTACCCAGCATCGTTGTCCGTCCTCTTCAGTACTTTGGAGATGTGAGTAAGACTGTGTCTGAACTGAGAGAGAAACTAGAAGACGTCCTTAAAGGAGAATGGACCAAGATCTCCACTACAGGTGTGTTGAAAATAATAAGAACATCAACTTTAGACCATTGAAAGTTCCCTACTAGTCATATACATGTGGAATATGGTATGATGATACCATTCCCTCTCTCTGTGAATGTGTTTGTGTGTCTGTAGTGAATATAGTGGATGTTGTACTGCCTCCAGAGCCCAAGACCAGAGAACAGTTCTTACAATGTGAGTCTCTTTATTCTGAAGTAACTAACAGTCTCTTTTTACTGACACTCCTAACAATCCCTCTAGAAATATATAGGAATAGTAGATCTAATCAAAGACTGGGTATCTATCTGACTCCTCATATTTCTCTGATTTGATCTCTGCTGTGCTCTAATCAAAGACAGGGTAGATACAGTATCTGACTTCACTTATTGTTCTAACTCCCCTCATTGGTCTCTGCTCTGCTCTTCTCCCAGATTCCTGTCAGCTCACACTGGACCCAAACACAGCACACACAGACCTCTCTCTGTCTGAAGTGAACAGAAAGGTGACCTATACAGACCAAGTCCAACCATATCCTGTTCATCCAGAAAGATTCACCAACCGGTGGCAGGTTCTGTGTAGAGAGGGTCTGTCTGGACGCTGTTACTGGGAGGTTGAGTGGAGTGGGGAGGATGTTCATACAGCAGTCTCATATAAAGACATCAGCAGAACAGAGACAGATGGTGGATTTGGACGCAATAACAAGTCCTGGAGTTTACTGTGCTGTAGAGTTGGTTATTGGTTGAGACACAATAATGTTTGGACTAAAGTATCAGGCCCTCAGTCCTCCAGAGTAGGAGTGTACCTGGATCACAAGGCAGGTACTCTGTCCTTCTACAGTGTCTCTGACACAATGACCCTCCTCCACAGAGTCCAGACCACATTCACTCAGCCCCTCTATCCTGGGTTTGGGCTCTATAATGGTACTGCTGAGCTGGTTAAACTGTAGTAGGGTCCACATAGATACTAGTCATGCTGGTGTAGTCTATAGCTGAGCTGGTTAAACTGTAGTAGGGTCCACATAGATACTAGTCATGCTGGTGTAGTCTATAGCTGAGCTGGTTAAACTGTAGTAGGGTCCACATAGATACTAGTCATGCTGGTGTAGTCTATAGCTGAGCTGGTTAAACTGTAGTAGGGTCCACATAGATACTAGTCATGCTGGTGTAGTCTATAGCTGAGCTGGTTAAACTGTAGTAGGGTCCACATAGATACTAGTCATGCTGGTGTAGTCTATAGCTGAGCTGGTTAAACTGTAGTAGGGTCCACATAGATACTAGTCATGCTGGTGTAGTCTATAGCTGAGCTGGTTAAACTGTAGTAGGGTCCACATAGATACTAGTCATGCTGGTGTAGTCTATAGCTGAGCTGGTTAAACTGTAGTAGGGTCCACATAGATACTAGTCATGCTGGTGTAGTCTATAGCTGAGCTGGTTAAACTGTAGTAGGGTCCACATAGATACTAGTCATGCTGGTGTAGTCTATATCTGAGCTGGTTAAACTGTAGTAGGGTCCACATAGATACTAGTCATGCTGGTGTAGTCTATTGCTGAGCTGGTTAAACTGTTGTAGTGTCCACATAGATACTAGTTATGCTGGTGGTGATGGTCCGCAGATAAAAATGCTGAATTTTTCTGTACAATTATTTTTGTCTGACTGATTTAATCTTCAGAGTGTAAGTAAAACGTAATAACGTATTTTTATCAAATGCAATGTTTTAATTGGCTACATTTACATTAATCATGATGTTTGCTGTTAATGTATGTTGGTTGTCATTCAGAACCATTGAAATGTTTTCCCAATTGGTTCTCTGTCTCATTGTCATTTTCCTCAGTATCATGGAACAGGTAGTGTTACTTACTTGCTAATTGAACTATATGGGCCGGTTTCCCGGACACAGATGAAGCCTAGTCCTAGACTAAAAAGCATGTTCAATGGCGATGTCCGGGAAACCGACCCTAAATTTGGCATCTTTTATTTTCCCGTACTGCTCAGTCAAGCAACATTAAACCTGTCCAGCAGGTGCTATTAACCAAACAATAAAACCAGCAGATATCTTGACTTGCCACTCAGTATATTTACATTTACGTAATTTAGCCGACACTCTTATCCAGAGCGACTTACACATTTTAATATCAGTAATGTTCAGAATTGTACTTTAATATCATTGGAGATTGATGGTCTTTTTAAACCACTATCTAGAGTCAGGAACAGATGAAGTTAGGTCTGCTACTGGTCAGTTATTAAATATGATTCATGGTGATGGGAAATAAAAAATACATCTAGTAGTAGTTTTGCTATTTATTCCAAGGTGTGTCTTTAACTTGTAAATGGATTGTGTTGAAGCTGGCATGTGGTGTGGATGATAGAATAGAGTGAATAGAGGAGAGAAGAGAGGAGGAGAGGAGAACATCATATAGAAGACAGATAAGATAGAGAGACAATTCATACCCAGGGGAGTTACTGACTCTGGCACAAATGACACCCTGTTCCCTACGTAGTGCACTAGGCTACTTCTGACCAGATCTAAAGTAGTGCACTACATAGGGAATAGGGTGGAGATTGGAGATTTGCTCACTGGCATTAGAATATTAGAATATCATACTGTAATGTTAGTGGTTGCCTCATTAGAATATTATACTGGAATGTTACAGTGAGGGAAATAAGTATTTGATATCCTGCTGATTTTGTACGTTTGCAAACTGACAAAGAAATGATCAGTCTATAATTTTAATGGTAGGTTTATTTGAACAGTGAGAGACAGAATAACAACAAAACAATTATTAATTGTTATAAATTGATTTGCATTTTAATGAGGGAAATAAGTATTTGACCCCTCTGCAAAACATGACTTAGTACTTGGTGGCAAAACCCTTGTTGGCAATCAGAGGTCAGACGTTTCTTGTAGTTGGCCACCAGGTTTGCACACATCTCAGGAGGGATTTTTTCCCACTCCTCTTTGCAGATCTTCTCCAAGTCATTAAGGTTTCGAGGCTGACGTTTGGCAACTCTAACCTTCAGCTCCCTCCACAGATTTTCTATGGGATTAAGGTCTGGAGACTGGGTAGGCCACTCCAGGACCTTAATGTGCTTATTCTTGAGCCACTCCTTTGTTGCCTTGGCCATGTGTTTTGGGTCATTGTCATGCTGGAATACCCACCCACGACCCATTTTCAATGCCCTGGCTGAGGGAAGGAGGTTCTCACCCAAGATTTGACGGTACATGGCCCCGTCCATCGTCCCTTTGATGCGGTGAAGTTGTCCTGTCCCCTTAGCAGAAAAACACCCCCAAAGCATAATGTTTCCACCTCCATGTTTGACGGTGGGGATGGTGTTCTTGGGGTCATAGGCAGCATTCCTCCTCCAAACACGGCGAGTTGAGTTGATGCCAAAGAGCTCCATTTTGGTCTCATATGACCACAACACTTTCACCCAGTTCTCCTCTGAATCATTCAGATGTTCATTGGCAAACTTCAGACGGGCATGTATATGTGCTTTCTTGAGCAGGGGGACCTTGCAGGCGCTGCAGGATTTCAATCCTTCACAGCGTAGTGTGTTACCTATAGTTCTTCTAGATTTTACATGTTTTCTCCCTGTCGTTAGAAAATGACAATATGGTAATGACTTTAGTGGTTTCCTCCCCCTTTGTTTTTATTGGTTGTGTGTTATGTGTGTTGTTGTGTTAGGTTTTCCCCCTGTGTTCCTAATGGAAAATCCATTAACAATGAATCACAAACAAATTATATTCCAGTTGTGTTTAGACAACTTCATGGCTGACATCCCCCAGTTCTGTTAAGACCCATTGAACTGGGTCACATTCTAAATGGTCACTTGTATTGATAGTCCATACTGGGCCTAACCATACTGGAGGGTTTCTTTCTGCACACATATTCCCTCATCTCCAGAACTTTACCTGATGTCCTCTCTCTCTCTCTCTCTCTCTCTCTCTCTCTCTCTCTCTCTCTCTCTCTCTCTCTCTCTCTCTCTCTCTCTCTCTCTCTCTCTCTCTCTCTCTCTCTCTCTCTCTCTCTCTCTCTCTCTCTCTCTCTCTCTCTCTCTCTCTCTCTCTCTCTCTCTCTCTCTCTCTCTCTCTCTCTCTCTCTCTCTCTCTCTCTCTCTCTCTCTCTCTCTCTCTCATCAAACTGTATAGAAAGCAGCCAACCTCAATATGGTTCCATTCCTGTAGTTATCAGGACACATGAGGTGTGGAACTATTATCTCCTTTCTAAGTGTGAACTTGTCCACTTCCCTTCATGGATTTAAAAGGAAATTACTGGTATATGTAAACTCCCTCTACCCCATGCCAACACCAATCCAATGCTGTACAATTAATTCCATAGTTTAACAACATACATCACTCACACACACACTCACACAGACACACCTATTCACTTGGGCCTTCTCCCTCATGCCCTGCTGACATCCATGCAGGCCCACATTGACCTTGTGACCTCTGGAGCTCCATGCATCTTGTTCTACACTCCCTGCCTAGTAAAACCCTTTCTCCCATGGGCCTGAGAGTACAGCTCATTTGAGACCATTTTGGAAAAGATTTTCTGTCATTTTTAAATGCCCATAAAAAAAATTCACATTATACTGCTGTTTTGAATGTATAGCAAAACCAGGTAGTTTTGAGGTTGAATAGCTACTTGAGTTGCTTGGTTCTACTGAAATTACCAACAGGCATTGGTCCAGGGTGATCAGGCCTATAATTTGAGACCATTTGGGTAAAGATTAGAGCTTTCTTTCCTTTTTAAATCACTCCAGGCAATATGTAATACAAATCTGATTTGGTTGCAATGCTGGGAAGAACTACACCACAGTAGATCAACGTTGCCTTTCAACTTTTTTCAAATAGGACAACCAGGTTTTTATCCGTTTGTTTTTTTATAAAGCTAGAAAAAAATATATATAAAAAAAATAAAAAATATGAAGAAAATATGCATCACTAACTGTAAGTCGCTCTGGATAAGAGTGTCTGCTAAATGACTACCAAAAAAATAAAAAATATTTTTTTTCATAAATATGAAAATGAAAAAAAAGACGACTACCAGGTGAACGCATAACTTACCACGTGCCCGTAGCCAAACACGTCTTTAAATGACCAGTGGGGTCGAATCCGGGTGGGGGGGTGTGATAACTGCCTGAATGGAGGTGAAGCTTCACTTAATCTACTTTGAAGCAGAGAAAAAACCGGAATGTTGGAGAAGCTGACTTAATCTACTTTGAAGCAGAAAAATAAATATGAAAAATTATTTTTTCAAAAATATGAAAATGAAAAAAAAGAAGACATGGGGGCGTGCGGGACGCACTCGCTAAGCGGACCGGCACATTGAACGCGGGTCGGCGACTCCCCGCTTGCCAGGAGCCCTCCGAAAACGTGGACGGATCCTGCCGAGTAAGAAATGATACTCGGGAGGAGACAGAGAGAGGGAGAGGGGACTCTCTCCAATCCCACTGACCTCACTGTTGGGTACATGCTGTCTGGACATTAAAACAGACCCAGTTGCTAGGTCAACCAAGCATAGACAGATAAGATAGAGAGACAATTCATACCCAGGGGAGTTACTGACTCTGGCCCAAATGACACCCTGTTCCCTACGTAGTGCACTAGGCTACTTCTGATCAGATCTAAAGTAGTGCACTACATAGGGAATAGGGTGGAGATTTGCTCACTGTCATTAGAATGAAGATTTCCATACAGGAGTTACTGTCTCTGTCCCAAATCTCTCCCTGTTCCCTACGTAGTGCACTAGGCTTCTTCTGACCAGATCTAAAGTAGTCTTCTAGATTTTACATGTTTTCTCCCTGTCGTTAGAAAATGACAATATGGTAATGACTTTAGTGGTTTCCTCCCCCTTTGTTTTTATTGGTTGTGTGTTATGTGTGTTGTTGTGTTAGGTTTTCCCCCTGTGTTCCTAATGGAAAATCCATTAACAATGAATCACAAACAAATTATATTCCAGTTGTGTTTAGACAACTTCATGGCTGACATCCCCCAGTCCTGTTAAGACCCATTGAACTGGGTCACATTCTAAATGGTCACTTGTATTGATAGTCCATACTGGGCCTAACTGGGGTTAACCATACTGGAGGGTTTCTTTCTGCACACATATTCCCTCATCTCCAGAACTTTACCTGATGTCCTCTCTCTCTCTCTCTCTCTCTCTCTCTCTCTCTCTCTCTCTCTCTCTCTCTCTCTCTCTCTCTCTCTCTCTCTCTCTCTCTCTCTCTCTGTCTCTGTCTCTGTCTCTGTCTCTGTCTCTGTCTCTGTCTCTGTCTCTGTCTCTGTCTCTCTGTCTCTGTCTCTGTCTCTGTCTCTGTCTCTCTCTCTCTCTCTCCCATCAAACCGTATAGAAAGCAGCCAACCTCAATATGGTTCCATTCCTGTAGTTATCAGGACACATGAGGTGTGGAACTATTATCTCCTTTCTAAGTGTGAACTTGTCCACTTCCCTTCATGGATTTAAAAGGAAATGACTGGTATATGTAAACTCCCTCTACCCCATGCCAACACCAATCCAATGCTGTACAATTAATTCCATAGCTTAACAACATACATCACTCACACACACACTCACACAGACACACCTATTCACTTGGTGTAGCAAAACACCCATGAGTCCAAATGTGCACTTCAAATTTTCTTATTATAAAACTCATGTCAAATACAGTGTCAACATTTATGATCACTATATTTGATGTATAGTTACAAGATGACATGACGTCATACCCTGGGTTATTCTGAACAGAATGAGCCTGTTTGTCTACTGTGAAAAAACTTAGCCGTGGCATACGCACCTGAATGCACTCATGATTCCTATGCGCATCAAAATTACAATCTGTTTCCAGGAATGTTATTGTGAAAGCCTAACTCTGTAATATACTTTTTTATAACTTAGCTAATCATGTTGGCAAAAGAACCAGATGATGCCATCTTCCTAAAAAATGTCTCAGGTGTTGTCAGGCCATTGTTCTGATGTTTGAAGCTCCTCACGTTGAGGAATTTCACACCTCTGTGTGGGGGTTTCACAAGCCGTTAGGTTTAGATAGGAATTATAATTATGTCCAGTAGTCTGAATTGTGGCAGGGATGAGGAGGCTCAGTTTGTAGAGCATGGTATTTGCAATGCCAGGGTTTAGGGTTTGATTCCCACTGGGGGGCAGGTATGAAAAAAATAATTACACAAAAAATATATTAAGTCACTCTGGATAAGAGTGTCTGCTAAATGACTAAAAATAAACTACAGGGGTGCCCAAGGGCGCTGTTACTTTCATTCGAAAAATGTTGCAATGCTGTGTTGATCTGCTGTGGAGGTGTTTTTCCCAGCATTGCAACCTCCCTCCTCCCTGACCCAACAGCATAATGCAAGGAGACTGGCAGTGTCTCCTGAGTGGCGCAGTGGTCTAAGGCACTGCTTCGCAGTGCTAACTGTGCCACTAGAGATCCCGGTTCGAATCCAGGCTCTGTCGCAGCCAGCCGCGACCGGGAGACTCATGGGCGGCGCGCAATTGGCCCAGCATCGTCCAGGGTAGGGGAGGGAATGGCCGGCAGGGATGTAGCTCAGTTGATAGAGCATGGCGTTTGCAATGCCAGGGTTGTGGGTTCGCTTCCCACGGGGGGCCAGTATAAAAAAAAAATAAAAAAAAATAAGGATTCACTAACTGTAAGTCGCTCTGGATAAGAGCGTCTGCTAAATGACTAAAAATGTAAATGTTATATAGAAATATTGATTTGGAGAATGGCGTGTTATATATGAACATTCATTTGGAAGACAATTGCCCACCCAAGGTGTTGTCGCCTAGGCCATTGCTCTGATGTTTGAGGCTCATCTAGCTAAGGGATTTCACATGTCTGTGTGTGGTTTACACAATATGTAAGTTTTATGTCCAGAAGTCTGAAATTAATATATTTCCAGATTATGGTTGGGGGGCATATAAAGAGCAACATATGTGAAGATCAGCAGGCTCTGATGTTTTTTGGGCTAAAATATAGACATCCAGAAAGGTCTCAGGACAAGGCCCAAAATGAAGCCTGGTCTTAAATTTGAGGTGCTTTTGGGTGAGAGCATTAGATCCGGTAAGGATAGAAAAACATTTCAACCACAGGAACGCTCCTAAGGTTCTCCCGATCTGTGCAAGCCTACCCATGACCATGTGGAATTAATCCTTAACAGTGAAAACAGGGTGCATTTATTCAAACAGTTGACCGTGAACTCTTTTCCATAGAAATACATTGCCTGCTGCCCTAACTTCAACTTGATGCCTATGTGGGTTTATATTGCCATATCAAACTGTCTTCTTTGTCAACCCATCAGGCCACTATAAGGATTACCTGTGTTGAGTTTAAGCTTCCTGGAGCAACCGGAAGTGGGAAGATTGACCCTAAACATGGTTTAGATGTATCCACCAGCAGATAGTGAAAAAACGCTACATTCAACCCTCTGTAAAAAGTTTAGTTTTTCACGGATTGACCTGAAACTCAGGATTCTGTAAGAGCTTGTCCCAATGAGGATATGTGTTTAATTACAGCTTCCTGTGACAACCGGAAGTGCCTTACATTGTGGTCATAGGTGCTGTTTCGAAGGGTTAAAATGGTCACATCCTTCCAAAATGTCACATGTGTGATTAGGCAACCCTCATGAACCCGTACATATTAGAAAACCAGGTTTTTATCCGTTTGTTTTTTTATAAAGCTAGAAAAATATATATATAAAAAAAAATAAAAAATATGAAGAAAATATGCATCACTAACTGTAAGTCGCTCTGGATAAGAGTGTCTGCTAAATGACTACCAAAAAAATTAAAAATATTTTTTTTCATAAATATGAAAATGAAAAAAAAGACGACTACCAGGTGAGCGCATAACTTACCACGTGCCCGTAGCCAAACACGTCTTTAAATGACCAGTGGGGTCGAATCCAGGTGGGGGGGTGTGATAAGTGCCTGAATGGAGGTGAAGCTTCACTTAATCTACTTTGAAGCAGAGAAAAAAACGTAATGTTGGAGAAGCTGACTTAATCTACTTTGAAGCAGAAAAAAATATATAAAAAATTATTTTTTCAAAAATATGAAAATGAAAAAAAAGAAGACATGGGGGCGTGCGGGACGCACTCGCTAAGCGGACCGGCACATTGAACGCGGGTCGGCGACTCCCCGCTTGCCAGGAGCCCTCCGAAAACGTGGACGGATCCTGCCGAGTATGAAATGATACTCGGGAGGAGACAGAGAGAGGGAGAGGGGACTCTCTCCAATCCCACTGACCTCACTGTTGGGTACATGCTGTCTGGACATTAAAACAGACCCAGTTGCTAGGTCAACCAAGCATAGACAGATAAGATAGAGAGACAATTCATACCCAGGGGAGTTACTGACTCTGGCCCAAATGACACCCTGTTCCCTACGTAGTGCACTAGGCTACTTCTGATCAGATCTAAAGTAGTGCACTACATATGGAATAGGGTGGAGATTTGCTCACTGTCATTAGAATGAAGATTTCCATACAGGAGTTACTGTCTCTGTCCCAAATCTCTCCCTGTTCCCTACGTAGTGCACTAGGCTTCTTCTGACCAGATCTAAAGTAGTCTTCTAGATTTTACATGTTTTCTCCCTGTCGTTAGAAAATGACAATATGGTAATGACTTTAGTGGTTTCCTCCCCCTTTGTTTTTATTGGTTGTGTGTTATGTGTGTTGTTGTGTTAGGTTTTCCCCCTGTGTTCCTAATGGAAAATCCATTAACAATGAATCACAAACAAATTATATTCCAGTTGTGTTTAGACAACTTCATGGCTGACATCCCCCAGTTCTGTTAAGACCCATTGAACTGGGTCACATTCTAAATGGTCACTTGTATTGATAGTCCATACTGGGCCTAACTGGGGTTAACCATACTGGAGGGTTTCTTTCTGCACACATATTCACTCATCTCCAGAACTTTACCTGATGTCCTCTCTCTCTCTCTCTCTCTCTCTCTCTCTCTCTCTCTCTCTCTCTCTCTCTCTCTCTCTCTCTCTCTCTCTCTCTCTCTCTGTCTCTGTCTCTGTCTCTGTCTCTGTCTCTGTCTCTGTCTCTGTCTCTGTCTCTCTCTCTCTCTCTCCCATCAAACCGTATAGAAAGCAGCCAACCTCAATATGGTTCCATTCCTGTAGTTATCAGGACACATGAGGTGTGGAACTATTATCTCCTTTCTAAGTGTGAACTTGTCCACTTCCCTTCATGGATTTAAAAGGAAATGACTGGTATATGTAAACTCCCTCTACCCCATGCCAACACCAATCCAATGCTGTACAATTAATTCCATAGCTTAACAACATACATCACTCACACACACACTCACACAGACACACCTATTCACTTGGTGTAGCAAAACACCCATGAGTCCAAATGTGCACTTCAAATTTTCTTATTATAAAACTCATGTCAAATACAGTGTCAACATTTATGATCACTATATTTGACGTATAGTTACAAGATGACATGACGTCATACCCTGGGTTATTCAGAACAGAATGAGCCTGTTTGTCTACTGTGAATAAACTTAGCCGTGGCATACGCACCTGAATGCACTCATGATTCCTATGCGCATCAAAATTACAATCTGTTTCCAGGAATGTTATTGTGAAAGCCTAACTCTGTAATATACTTTTTTATAACTTAGCTAATCATGTTGGCAATAGAACCAGATGATGCCATCTTCCTAAAAAATGTCTCAGGTGTTGTCAGGCCATTGTTCTGATGTTTGAAGCTCCTCAAGTTGAGGAATTTCACACCTCTGTGTGGGGGTTTCACAAGCCGTTAGGTTTAGATAGGAATTATAATTATATCCAGTAGTCTGAATTGTGGCAGGGATGAGGAGGCTCAGTTTGTAGAGCATGGTATTTGCAATGCCAGGGTTTAGGGTTTGATTCCCACTGGGGGGCAGGTATGAAAAAAATAATTACACAAAAAATATATTAAGTCACTCTGGATAAGAGTGTCTGCTAAATGACTAAAAATAAACTACAGGGGTGCCCAAGGGCGCTGTTACTTTCATTCGAAAAATGTTGCAATGCTGTGTTGATCTGCTGTGGAGGTGTTTTTCCCAGCATTGCAACCTCCCTCCTCCATGACCCAACAGCATAATGCAAGGAGAATGGCATGTTATATAGAAATATTGATTTGGAGAATGGCGTGTTATATATGAACATTCATTTGGAAGACAATTGCCCACCCAAGGTGTTGTCGCCTAGGCCATTGCTCTGATGTTTGAGGCTCATCTAGCTAAGGGATTTCACATGTCTGTGTGTGGTTTACACAATATGTAAGTTTTATGTCCAGAAGTCTGAAATTAATATATTTCCAGATTATGGTTGGGGGGCATATAAAGAGCAACATATGTGAAGATCAGCAGGCTCTGAATGGAGGTGAAGCTTCACTTAATCTACTTTGAAGCAGAAAAAAAAAAATGAAAAAGTATTTTTTCTAAAATATGAAAATGAAAAAAAAGAAGACATGGGGGCGTGCGGGACGCACTCGCTAAGCGGACCGGCACATTGAACGCGGGTCGGCGACTCCCCGCTTGCCAGGAGCCCTCCGAAAACATGGACGGATCCTGCCGAGTAAGAAATGATACTCGGGAGGAGACAGAGAGAGGGAGAGGGGACTCTCTCCAATCCCACTGACCTCACTGTTGGGTACATGCTGTCTGTACATTAAAACAGACCCAGTTGCTAGGTCAACCAAGCATAGACAGATAAGATAGAGAGACAATTCATACCCAGGGGAGTTACTGACTCTGGCCCAAATGACACCCTGTTCCCTACGTAGTGCACTAGGCTACTTCTGATCAGATCTAAAGTAGTGCACTACATTGGGAATAGGGTGGAGATCTTCTCACAATTCACTTTCTCTCTCGTTCTGTCTCACTCCACTGTTTTCACTCTCTCTTTCTCTATCCTCACAACTCTCTCTCTGCCTCACTCGACAATCTGATTTATTGAATTTTACATGTGGTCTATATTAAAGGGCACTTCATTTAATATAACAGGCTTTTAAAAATGCAATATTGTTGCACAATTTGTATGTAGCCCTTTAAGTATACAGGTTGAAAATGGCACTGATAAACGCCTAAATTGGTACGCAGTGGCTGTACAGTAACATGCTATACATGACTTCAGACCACAGGCTCTACGCTTCAGAGGACTCAATGTATTTTGAAAGATGAGACGTTGAGGACTATAATAAATACTGCTTTGATGTCATACAAGCAAGCAAAACACCCATGAGTCCAAATGTGCACTTCAAATTTTCTTATTATAAAACTCATGTCAAATACAGTGTCAACATTTATGATCACTATATTTGACGTATAGTTACAAGATGACATGACGTCATACCCTGGGTTATTCTGAACAGAATGAGCCTGTTTGTCTACTGTGAATAAACTTAGCCGTGGCATACGCACCTGAATGCACTCATGATTCCTATGCGCATCAAAATTACAATCTGTTTCCAGGAATGTTATTGTGAAAGCCTAACTCTGTAATATACTTTTTTATAACTTAGCTAATCATGTTGGCAATAGAACCAGATGATGCCATCTTCCTAAAAAATGTCTCAGGTGTTGTCAGGCCATTGTTCTGATGTTTGAAGCTCCTCAAGTTGAGGAATTTCACACCTCTGTGTGGGGGTTTCACAAGCCGTTAGGTTTAGATAGGAATTATAATTATGTCCAGTAGTCTGAATTGTGGCAGGGATGAGGAGGCTCAGTTTGTAGAGCATGGTATTTGCAATGCCAGGGTTTAGGGTTTGATTCCCACTGGGGGGCAGGTATGAAAAAAATAATTACACAAAAAATATATTAAGTCACTCTGGATAAGAGTGTCTGCTAAATGACTAAAAATAAACTACAGGGGTGCCCAAGAGCGCTGTTACTTTCATTCGAAAAATGTTGCAATGCTGTGTTGATCTGCTGTGGAGGTGTTTTTCCCAGCATTGCAACCTCCCTCCTCCCTGACCCAACAGCATAATGCAAGGAGAATGGCATGTTATATAGAAATATTGATTTGGAGAATGGCGTGTTATATATGAACATTCATTTGGAAGACAATTGCCCACCCAAGGTGTTGTCGCCTAGGCCATTGCTCTGATGTTTGAGGCTCATCTAGCTAAGGGATTTCACATGTCTGTGTGTGGTTTACACAATATGTAAGTTTTATGTCCAGAAGTCTGAAATTAATATATTTCCAGATTATGGTTGGGGGGCATATAAAGAGCAACATATGTGAAGATCAGCAGGCTCTGAATGGAGGTGAAGCTTCACTTAATCTACTTTGAAGCAGAGAAAAAAACGGAATGTTGGAGAAGCTGACTTAATCTACTTTGAAGCAGAAAAAAAAAATGAAAAATTATTTTTTCAAAAATATGAAAATGAAAAAAAAGAAGACATGGGGGCGTGCGGGACGCACTCGCTAAGCGGACCGGCACATTGAACGCGGGTCGGCGACTCCCCGCTTGCCAGGAGCCCTCCGAAAACGTGGACGGATCCTGCCGAGTAAGAAATGATACTCGGGAGGAGACAGAGAGAGGGAGAGGGGACTCTCTCCAATCCCACTGACCTCACTGTTGGGTACATGCTGTCTGGACTATTTTCAGAGAATAGACTGCTTAATGTAACCGACGGGATATGAACCAGGTCTACCGCGGGAGAAAGTAACAGCTTGACCGTTACACCAAGAGGACATTCCCTATTGGGCTGAGGCATAGCCTATTTTTCACATCTGATTTAATTTCATACAACTTAATATTGCTACACTAAAAATCTTTGTCTGGACAATAGCCCATTACTCAGCTTTTATTAGAAAATGAATGGCATGCCACTGTGATCATTTTCTGTGACGACAGAGTAAATTATTATGCAGCCTCAGAGGGGTGCCCAAACTTTTTCAGACGACTGGATGTACTTCATAGAAACTGTTACCCTTTATATATTCTAACCACTCTATTTAATGTATTCCATATTAAGGGCCCTAACCTAGGAACACAAATCTTTGTTCCTATTAACATTGTGGACAGTTCTCTCTCTCTTTCTCTCTCTCTCTCTCTCTCTCTCTCTTACTCCACTGTTTTCACTCTTTCTCTCTCTTCACAGCTCTCTCTCTCTTTCGCTCTGACTCACTCCACTGTTTTCACTCTCTCTCTTCTCACAATTCACTTTCTCTCTCGTTCTGTCTCACTCCACTGTTTTCACTCTCTCTTTCTCTATCCTCACAACTCTCTCTGCCTCACTCGACTGTTTTCACTATTTCTCTCTCCTCACAACTCTCTCTCTCTCTCTCACTCCACTGTTTCACTCTCTCTCTCCTCACAACTCTCTCTCTCGCTGTCTCACTCCACTGTTTTCACTCTTTCTCTCTCCTGACAACTCCCTCTCTCTCTTTCTTTCTCTCTCTCTTTCTCTCTCTTTCGCTCTCTCTCACTCCACTGTTTTCACTCTCTCTCTCTCCTCACAATTCTCTCTCTCTCTCACTCTGTCGCACTCCATTGTTTTCACTCTCTCTCCTCACAATTCTCTCTCTCTCTCACTCTGTCTCACTCCACTGTTTTCACTCTTTCTTTCTCGCTCTGCCTCACTCCACTGTTTTCACTCTTCATTTATAGGTTATATTCTTCAAGAATCAATGGATGTTGCATCTGCTGATTGCCCCTTTAAAATGAATCACTAATCACATTAAATAAATCACAATCTCCCGAAATGACTTTGTCAAAGCAACAGAATAACTAGGGCTTTACAATGATCCTGAAAACTTGGGGGAATTCTGGGGTTAAGTGGGTTAAAATAGTCCTAGAAGTCACAGAGGGTGCACAGAGGGACATGCCAAAATGCAGAATTTTAGCACTTTTGCAAGTCTTTATTCATATAAAAAAATCTGATTTATTGAATTTTACATGTGGTCTATATTAAAGGGCACTTCATTTAATATAACAGGCTTTTAAAAATGCAATATTGTTGCACAATTTGTATGTAGCCCTTTAAAGTATACAGGTTGAAAATGGCACTGATAAACGCCTAAATTGGTACGCAGTGGCTGTACAGTAACATGCTATACATGACTTCAGACCACAGGCTCTACGCTTCAGAGGACTAAATGTATTTTGAAAGATGAGACGTTGAGGACTATAATAAATACTGCTTTGATGTCATACAAGCAAGCAAAACACCCATGAGTCCAAATGTGCACTTCAAATTTTCTTATTATAAAACTCATGTCAAATACAGTGTCAACATTTATGATCACTATATTTGATGTATAGTTACAAGATGACATGACGTCATACCCTGGGTTATTCTGAACAGAATGAGCCTGTTTGTCTACTGTGAATAAACTTAGCCGTGGCATACGCACCTGAATGCACTCATGATTCCTATGCGCATCAAAATTACAATCTGTTTCCAGGAATGTTATTGTGAAAGCCTAACTCTGTAATATACTTTTTTATAACTTAGCTAATCATGTTGGCAATAGAACCAGATGATGCCATCTTCCTAAAAAATGTCTCAGGTGTTGTCAGGCCATTGTTCTGATGTTTGAAGCTCCTCAAGTTGAGGAATTTCACACCTCTGTGTGGGGGTTTCACAAGCCGTTAGGTTTAGATAGGAATTATAATTATGTCCAGTAGTCTGAATTGTGGCAGGGATGAGGCTCAGTTTGTAGAGCATGGTATTTGCAATGCCAGGGTTTAGGGTTTGATTCCCACTGGGGGGCAGGTATGAAAAAAATAATTACACAAAAAATATATTAAGTCACTCTGGATAAGAGTGTCTGCTAAATGACTAAAAATAAACTACAGGGGTGCCCAAGGGCGCTGTTACTTTCATTCGAAAAATGTTGCAATGCTGTGTTGATCTGCTGTGGAGGTGTTTTTCCCAGCATTGCAACCTCCCTCCTCCCTGACCCAACAGCATAATGCAAGGAGAATGGCATGTTATATAGAAATATTGATTTGGAGAATGGCGTGTTATATATGAACATTCATTTGGAAGACAATTGCCCACCCAAGGTGTTGTCGCCTAGGCCATTGCTCTGATGTTTGAGGCTCATCTAGCTAAGGGATTTCACATGTCTGTGTGTGGTTTACACAATATGTAAGTTTTATGTCCAGAAGTCTGAAATTAATATATTTCCAGATTATGGTTGGGGGGCATATAAAGAGCAACATATGTGAAGATCAGCAGGCTCTGAATGGAGGTGAAGCTTCACTTAATCTACTTTGAAGCAGAGAAAAAACCGGAATGTTGGAGAAGCTGACTTAATCTACTTTGAAGCAGAAAAAAAAAAATGAACAATTATTTTTTCAAAAATATGAAAATGAAAAAAAAGAAGACATGGGGGCGTGCGGGACGCACTCGCTAAGCGGACCGGCACATTGAACGCGGGTCGGCGACTCCCCGCTTGCCAGGAGCCCTCCGATAACGTGGACGGATCCTGCCGAGTAAGAAATGATACTCGGGAGGAGACAGAGAGAGGGAGAGGGGACTCTCTCCAATCCCACTGACCTCACTGTTGGGTACATGCTGTCTGGACTATTTTCAGAGAATAGACTGCTTAATGTAACCGACGGGATATGAACCAGGTCTACCGCGGGAGAAAGCAACAGCTTGACCGTTACACCAAGAGGACATTCCCTATTGGGCTGAGGCATAGCCTATTTTTCACATCTGATTTAATTTCATACAACTTAATATTGCTACACTAAAAATCTTTGTCTGGACAATAGCCCATTACTCAGCTTTTATTAGAAAATGAATGGCATGCCACTGTGATCATTTTCTGTGACGACAGAGTAAATTATTATGCAGCCTCAGAGGGGTGCCCAAACTTTTTCAGACGACTGGATGTACTTCATAGAAACTGTTACCCTTTATATATTCTAACCACTCTATTTAATGTATTCCATATTAAGGGCCCTAACCTAGGAACACAAATCTTTGTTCCTATTAACATTGTGGAAAGTTCTCTCTCTCTTTCTCTCTCTCTCTCTCTCTCTCTCTCTCTCTCTCTCTCTCTCTTACTCCACTGTTTCACTCTCTCTCTCCTCACAACTTTCTCTCTCGCTGTCTCACTCCACTGTTTTCACTCTTTCTCTCTCCTGACAACTCCCTCTCTCTCTTTCTTTCTCTCTCTCTCTCTCTCTCTTTCTCTCTCTCTCACTCCACTGTTTTCACTCTCTCTCTCTCCTCACAATTCTCTCTCTCTCTCACTCTGTCGCACTCCATTGTTTTCACTCTCTCTCCTCACAATTCTCTCTCTCTCTCACTCTGTCTCACTCCACTGTTTTCACTCTTTCTTTCTCGCTCTGCCTCACTCCACTGTTTTCACTCTTCCTCGCTCCTCACAACTCTCTCTCTCTCTCTCTCTCTCTCTCTCTCTCTCTCTCTCTCTCTCTCTCTCTCTCTCTCTCTCTCTCTCTCTCTCTCTCTCTCTCTCTCTCTCTCTCTCTCTCTCTCTCTCTCTCTCTCTCTCTCTCTCTCTCTCTCTCTCTCTCTCTCTCTTAGATGTTCAATGTTTCTTAAAAAAAAAAAAAGGAATAGTTTCACCATTATTCAAATGAGGGACACATTTTTTCTTTGTTTTACCTTAAAGCAGCAATCAGCAGTAGAAACAATAACAAAGCGTACTCCCAACTCTTGTTTTAGTAAAAAGCTGAGGGATGGGGCTGGAGAAATGTAATCCCTTTCAAATTCAAATACAGAGCTATGGAAGCAAGGACTGACCATCCATGACATAAAAAATGATAGTTTTAACAATATTTTGAGGCTATACAGCATTTGTTTACATTTACTTTGTTTACAAACATCGGAGTAAACCAAGCTTATATTTTGGGTTCTGATGGGGTACGACAGTTGAACTAAGCTCATGAGGTTATATTCTTCAAGAATCAATGGATGTTGCATCTGCTGATTGCCCCTTTAAAATGAATCACTAATCACATTAAATAAATCACAATCTCCCGAAATGACTTTGTCAAAGCAACAGAATAACTAGGGCTTTACAATGATCCTGAAAACTTGGGGGAATTCTGGGGTTAAGTGGGTTAAAATAGTCCTAGAAGTCACAGAGGGTGCACAGAGGGACATGCCAAAATGCAGAATTTTAGCACTTTTGCAAGTCTTTATTCATATAAAAAAATCTGATTTATTGAATTTTACATGTGGTCTATATTAAAGGGCACTTCATTTAATATAACAGGCTTTTAAAAATGCAATATTGTTGCACAATTTGTATGTAGCCCTTTAAAGTATACAGGTTGAAAATGGCACTGATAAACGCCTAAATTGGTACGCAGTGGCTGTACAGTAACATGCTATACATGACTTCAGACCACAGGCTCTACGCTTCAGAGGACTAAATGTATTTTGAAAGATGAGACGTTGAGGACTATAATAAATACTGCTTTGATGTCATACAAGCAAGCAAAACACCCATGAGTCCAAATGTGCACTTCAAATTTTCTTATTATAAAACTCATGTCAAATACAGTGTCAACATTTATGATCACTATATTTGATGTATAGTTACAAGATGACATGACGTCATACCCTGGGTTATTCTGAACAGAATGAGCCTGTTTGTCTACTGTGAATAAACTTAGCCGTGGCATACGCACCTGAATGCACTCATGATTCCTATGCGCATCAAAATTACAATCTGTTTCCAGGAATGTTATTGTGAAAGCCTAACTCTGTAATATACTTTTTTATAACTTAGCTAATCATGTTGGCAATAGAACCAGATGATGCCATCTTCCTAAAAAATGTCTCAGGTGTTGTCAGGCCATTGTTCTGATGTTTGAAGCTCCTCAAGTTGAGGGATTTCACACCTCTGTGTGGGGGTTTCACAAGCCGTTAGGTTTAGATAGGAATTATAATTATGTCCAGTAGTCTGAATTGTGGCAGGGATGAGGAGGCTCAGTTTGTAGAGCATGGTATTTGCAATGCCAGGGTTTAGGGTTTGATTCCCACTGGGGGGCAGGTATGAAAAAAATAATTACACAAAAAATATATTAAGTCACTCTGGATAAGAGTGTCTGCTAAATGACTAAAAATAAACTACAGGGGTGCCCAAGGGCGCTGTTACTTTCATTCGAAAAATGTTGCAATGCTGTGTTGATCTCCTGTGGAGGTGTTTTTCCCAGCATTGCAACCTCCCTCCTCCATGACCCAACAGCATAATGCAAGGAGAATGGCATGTTATATAGAAATATTGATTTGGAGAATGGCGTGTTATATATGAACATTCATTTGGAAGACAATTGCCCACCCAAGGTGTTGTCGCCTAGGCCATTGCTCTGATGTTTGAGGCTCATCTAGCTAAGGGATTTCACATGTCTGTGTGTGGTTTACACAATATGTAAGTTTTATGTCCAGAAGTCTGAAATTAATATATTTCCAGATTATGGTTGGGGGGCATATAAAGAGCAACATATGTGAAGATCAGCAGGCTCTGAATGGAGGTGAAGCTTCACTTAATCTACTTTGAAGCAGAGAAAAAAACGGAATGTTGGAGAAGCTGACTTAATCTACTTTGAAGCAGAAAAAAAAAATGAAAAATTATTTTTTCAAAAATATGAAAATGAAAAAAAAGAAGACATGGGGGCGTGCGGGACGCACTCGCTAAGCGGACCGGCACATTGAACGCGGGTCGGCGACTCCCCGCTTGCCAGGAGCCCTCCGAAAACGTGGACGGATCCTGCCGAGTAAGAAATGATACTCGGGAGGAGACAGAGAGAGGGAGAGGGGACTCTCTCCAATCCCACTGACCTCACTGTTGGGTACATGCTGTCTGGACTATTTTCAGAGAATAGACTGCTTAATGTAACCGACGGGATATGAACCAGGTCTACCGCGGGAGAAAGCAACAGCTTGACCGTTACACCAAGAGGACATTCCCTATTGGGCTGAGGCATAGCCTATTTTTCACATCTGATTTAATTTCATACAACTTAATATTGCTACACTAAAAATCTTTGTCTGGACAATAGCCCATTACTCAGCTTTTATTAGAAAATGAATGGCATGCCACTGTGATCATTTTCTGTGACGACAGAGTAAATTATTATGCAGCCTCAGAGGGGTGCCCAAACTTTTTCAGACGACTGGATGTACTTCATAGAAACTGTTACCCTTTATATATTCTAACCACTCTATTTAATGTATTCCATATTAAGGGCCCTAACCTAGGAACACAAATCTTTGTTCCTATTAACATTGTGGACAGTTCTCTCTCTCTTTCTCTCTCTCTCTCTCTCTCTCTCTCTCTCTCTCTCTCTTACTCCACTATTTTCACTCTTTCTCTCTCTTCACAGCTCTCTCTCTCTTTCGCTCTGACTCACTCCACTGTTTTCACTCTCTCTCTTCTCACAATTCACTTTCTCTCTCGTTCTGTCTCACTCCACTGTTTTCACTCTCTCTTTCTCTATCCTGGGCACTTCATTTAATATAACAGGCTTTTAAAAATGCAATATTGTTGCACAATTTGTATGTAGCCCTTTAAAGTATACAGGTTGAAAATGGCACTGATAAACGCCTAAATTGGTACGCAGTGGCTGTACAGTAACATGCTATACATGACTTCAGACCACAGGCTCTACGCTTCAGAGGACTAAATGTATTTTGAAAGATGAGACGTTGAGGACTATAATAAATACTGCTTTGATGTCATACAAGCAAGCAAAACACCCATGAGTCCAAATGTGCACTTCAAATGTTCTTATTATAAAACTCATGTCAAATACAGTGTCAACATTTATGATCACTATATTTGATGTATAGTTACAAGATGACATGACGTCATACCCTGGGTTATTCTGAACAGAATGAGCCTGTTTGTCTACTGTGAATAAACTTAGCCGTGGCATACGCACCTGAATGCACTCATGATTCCTATGCGCATCAAAATTACAATCTGTTTCCAGGAATGTTATTGTGAAAGCCTAACTCTGTAATATACTTTTTTTTATAACTTAGCTAATCATGTTGGCAATAGAACCAGATGATGCCATCTTCCTAAAAAATGTCTCAGGTGTTGTCAGGCCATTGTTCTGATGTTTGAAGCTCCTCAAGTTGAGGAATTTCACACCTCTGTGTGGGGGTTTCACAAGCCGTTAGGTTTAGATAGGAATTATAATTATGTCAAGTAGTCTGAATTGTGGCAGGGATGAGGCTCAGTTTGTAGAGCATGGTATTTGCAATGCCAGGGTTTAGGGTTTGATTCCCACTGGGGGGCAGGTATGAAAAAAATAATTACACAAAAAATATATTAAGTCACTCTGGATAAGAGTGTCTGCTAAATGACTAAAAATAAACTACAGGGGTGCCCAAGGGCGCTGTTACTTTCATTCGAAAAATGTTGCAATGCTGTGTTGATCTCCTGTGGAGGTGTTTTTCCCAGCATTGCAACCTCCCTCCTCCATGACCCAACAGCATAATGCAAGGAGAATGGCATGTTATATAGAAATATTGATTTGGAGAATGGCGTGTTATATATGAACATTCATTTGGAAGACAATTGCCCACCCAAGGTGTTGTCGCCTAGGCCATTGCTCTGATGTTTGAGGCTCATCTAGCTAAGGGATTTCACATGTCTGTGTGTGGTTTACACAATATGTAAGTTTTATGTCCAGAAGTCTGAAATTAATATATTTCCAGATTATGGTTGGGGGGCATATAAAGAGCAACATATGTGAAGATCAGCAGGCTCTGAATGGAGGTGAAGCTTCACTTAATCTACTTTGAAGCAGAAAAAAAAAATGAAAAATTATTTTTTCAAAAATATGAAAATGAAAAAAAAGAAGACATGGGGGCGTGCGGGACGCACTCGCTAAGCGGACCGGCACATTGAACGCGGGTCGGCGACTCCCCGCTTGCCAGGAGCCCTCCGAAAACGTGGACGGATCCTGCCGAGTAAGAAATGATACTCGGGAGGAGACAGAGAGAGGGAGAGGGGACTCTCTCCAATCCCACTGACCTCACTGTTGGGTACATGCTGTCTGGACTATTTTCAGAGAATAGACTGCTTAATGTAACCGACGGGATATGAACCAGGTCTACCGCGGGAGAAAGCAACAGCTTGACCGTTACACCAAGAGGACATTCCCTATTGGGCTGAGGCATAGCCTATTTTTCACATCTGATTTAATTTCATACAACTTAATATTGCTACACTAAAAATCTTTGTCTGGACAATAGCCCATTACTCAGCTTTTATTAGAAAATGAATGGCATGCCACTGTGATCATTTTCTGTGACGACAGAGTAAATTATTATGCAGCCTCAGAGGGGTGCCCAAACTTTTTCAGACGACTGGATGTACTTCATAGAAACTGTTACCCTTTATATATTCTAACCACTCTATTTAATGTATTCCATATTAAGGGCCCTAACCTAGGAACACAAATCTTTGTTCCTATTAACATTGTGGACAGTTCTCTCTCTCTTTCTCTCTCTCTCTCTCTCTCTCTCTCTTACTCCACTATTTTCACTCTTTCTCTCTCTTCACAGCTCTCTTTCGCTCTGACTCACTCCACTGTTTTCACTCTCTCTCTTCTCACAATTCACTTTCTCTCTCGTTCTGTCTCACTCCACTGTTTTCACTCTCTCTTTCTCTATCCTGGGCACTTCATTTAATATAACAGGCTTTTAAAAATGCAATATTGTTGCACAATTTGTATGTAGCCCTTTAAAGTATACAGGTTGAAAATGGCACTGATAAACGCCTAAATTGGTACGCAGTGGCTGTACAGTAACATGCTATACATGGCTTCAGACCACAGGCTCTACGCTTCAGAGGACTAAATGTATTTTGAAAGATGAGACGTTGAGGACTATAATAAATACTGCTTTGATGTCATACAAGCAAGCAAAACACCCATGAGTCCAAATGTGCACTTCAAATTTTCTTATTATAAAACTCATGTCAAATACAGTGTCAACATTTATGATCACTATATTTGATGTATAGTTACAAGATGACATGACGTCATACCCTGGGTTATTCTGAACAGAATGAGCCTGTTTGTCTACTGTGAATAAACTTAGCCGTGGCATACGCACCTGAATGCACTCATGATTCCTATGCGCATCAAAATTACAATCTGTTTCCAGGAATGTTATTGTGAAAGCCTAACTCTGTAATATACTTTTTTTTATAACTTAGCTAATCATGTTGGCAATAGAACCAGATGATGCCATCTTCCTAAAAAATGTCTCAGGTGTTGTCAGGCCATTGTTCTGATGTTTGAAGCTCCTCAAGTTGAGGAATTTCACACCTCTGTGTGGGGGTTTCACAAGCCGTTAGGTTTAGATAGGAATTATAATTATGTCAAGTAGTCTGAATTGCGGCAGGGATGAGGCTCAGTTTGTAGAGCATGGTATTTGCAATGCCAGGGTTTAGGGTTTGATTCCCACTGGGGGGCAGGTATGAAAAAAATAATTACACAAAAAATATATTAAGTCACTCTGGATAAGAGTGTCTGCTAAATGACTAAAAATAAACTACAGGGGTGCCCAAGGGCGCTGTTACTTTCATTCGAAAAATGTTGCAATGCTGTGTTGATCTGCTGTGGAGGTGTTTTTCCCAGCATTGCAACCTCCCTCCTCCCTGACCCAACAGCATAATGCAAGGAGAATGGCATGTTATATAGAAATATTGATTTGGAGAATGGCGTGTTATATATGAACATTCATTTGGAAGACAATTGCTCACCCAAGGTGTTGTCGCCTAGGCCATTGCTCTGATGTTTGAGGCTCATCTAGCTAAGGGATTTCACATGTCTGTGCGTGGTTTACACAATATGTAAGTTTTATGTCCAGAAGTCCGAAATTAATATATTTCCAGATTATGGTTGGGGGGCATATAAAGAGCAACATATGTGAAGATCAGCAGGCTCTGAATGGAGGTGAAGCTTCACTTAATCTACTTTGAAGCAGAGAAAAAAACGGAATGTTGGAGAAGCTGACTTAATCTACTTTGAAGCAGAAAAAAAAATGAAAAATTATTTTTTCAAAAATATGAAAATGAAAAAAAAGAAGACATGGGGGCGTGCGGGACGCACTCGCTAAGCGGACCGGGACATTGAACGCGGGTCGGCGACTCCCCGCTTGCCAGGAGCCCTCCGAAAACGTGGACGGATCCTGCCGAGTAAGAAATGATACTCGGGAGGAGACAGAGAGAGGGAGAGGGGACTCTCTCCAATCCCACTGACCTCACTGTTGGGTACATGCTGTCTGGACTATTTTCAGAGAATAGACTGCTTAATGTAACCGACGGGATATGAACCAGGTCTACCGCGGGAGAAAGCAACAGCTTGACCGTTACACCAAGAGGACATTCCCTATTGGGCTGAGGCATAGCCTATTTTTCACATCTGATTTAATTTCATACAACTTAATATTGCTACACTAAAAATATTTGTCTGGACAATAGCCCATTACTCAGCTTTTATTAGAAAATGAATGGCATGCCACTGGGATCATTTTCTGTGACGACAGAGTAAATTATTATGCAGCCTCAGAGGGGTGCCCAAACTTTTTCAGACGACTGGATGTACTTCATAGAAACTGTTAACCTTTATATATTCTAACCACTCTATTTAATGTATTCCATATTAAGGGCCCTAACCTAGGAACACAAATCTTTGTTCCTATTAACATTGTGGACAGTTCTCTCTCTCTTTCTCTCTCTCTCTCTCTCTCTCTCTCTCTCTCTCTCTCTCTCTCTCTCTCTTACTCCACTGTTTTCACTCTTTCTCTCTCTTCACAGCTCTCTCTCTCTCTCGTTCTGTCTCACCCCACTGTTTTCACTCTCTCTTTCTCTATCCTGGGCACTTCATTTAATATAACAGGCTTTTAAAAATGCAATATTGTTGCACAATTTGTATGTAGCCCTTTAAAGTATACAGGTTGAAAATGGCACTGATAAACGCCTAAATTGGTACGCAGTGGCTGTACAGTAACATGCTATACATGACTTCAGACCACAGGCTCTACGTTTCAGAGGACTAAATGTATTTTGAAAGATGAGACGTTGAGGACTATAATAAATACTGCTTTGATGTCATACAAGCAAGCAAAACACCCATGAGTCCAAATGTGCACTTCAAATTTTCTTATTATAAAACTCATGTCAAATACAGTGTCAACATTTATGATCACTATATTTGATGTATAGTTACAAGATGACATGACGTCATACCCTGGGTTATTCTGAACAGAATGAGCCTGTTTGTCTACTGTGAATAAACTTAGCCGTGGCATACGCACCTGAATGCACTCATGATTCCTATGCGCATCAAAATTACAATCTGTTTCCAGGAATGTTATTGTGAAAGCCTAACTCTGTAATATACTTTTTTATAACTTAGCTAATCATGTTGGCAATAGAACCAGATGATGCCATCTTCCTAAAAAATGTCTCAGGTGTTGTCAGGCCATTGTTCTGATGTTTGAAG